>NW_022164092.1:0-2350 GCF_008728515.1 Papio anubis
TAGGATTCATCGTCTAGCATGTCAAATTGAGGCTATGGCTGAACAAGTCATGGAATAGCGTTCGCGTTACACCTGCCAACCGTTTAATGTTTTCCTTCTTTATTCAAATTAATTATTGCTAACTCTGTTTAAGGAAAACAAAAAATAGAACAAACAAACAAAAAAACACTGAAAAACCACAGTATGTCACCCAATCTATGTCACTTGTTCTACTGACCAGTTACTCTCAAACCTAAATTCTAGTTAAATTCAAGTTCCACTGGGTTACTCTACTTTTTTAAGTTGTAAATATTGAATGAATCACTTAAATATTTACTGAAGGGCTGGAGATGGGAGGTATTTATGCCAGTGGTAGGGCTGGCCTTCTCCAGAAGTCCTGTGCACAAGGGAGCTGGCCATGAGTCTCCAGGAAATACAGATAAACTTTTCCCACTATGGATCTTCCCAGACTTTCTGACACCTCTCCCCTAAGGGAACATCAAGGAAGGAGAGAATTGTTTGAACCCAATATCTAAAGGATGTCCCACAGCTTAATTTGAACACAAGAACACAAGCCCCATTGTGGTATATCAGACAAAAACAAGTCAAAGAAATCAACATTTCAGGGTCTGAAATATGATACCCCCAAATCAACACAAAATAAACACTTCAATCCAGTCCTGGAGCCACAAAGCTCCTATAAGAAAAGTGGGAGTTTATTTCAGCAAAACTTGTGTCTATGCATGCAGTTTGCAAAAAAGAAAGAAAACAAAAGCAAAAAGTATCTATGGCAGCAAACCCTTAGGCCATGCAATTGATTTGGCATTACTTTTTCTTTCTTATTTTTTTTTCTTTTTGGATGGGACACAAAAATCACTGCTAATAAATATAAATACAAACACACGGGACTATACATCATTTGAGAGCTTCCGCATGGGAAAGAGAAACAATGAACCATTAAAGAAGGCATCCTGATGAGTTCATGTCCTTTGTAGGGACATGGATGACGCTGGAAACCATCATTCTCAGCAAACTATCGCAAGAACAGAAAACCAAACACCACATGTTCTCACTCATAGGTGGGAATTGAACAGTGAGAACACTTGGACACAGGAAGGGGAACATCACACACTGGGGCCTGTGGTGGGTCCGGGGGTTGGGGGAGGGATAGAATAGGAGATATACCTAATGTAAATGATGAGTTAATGGGTGCAGCACACCAACGTGGCACATGTATGCATATGTAACAAACCTGCACGTTGTGCACATGTACCCTAGAACATAAAGTGTAATAATAATAAAAAAAAGAAGGCATCCTACGCATTGAAAGAAAGTTCAGCAGAAACATATCTGTGAAAGGGGTTGCAATCTAACATGTATGAGAAACTAACACTACTCTGGGAAAATGAACAAAATCTAATACCCAAGCTAAAACTGGGCAAAGAACCTCAACAGGCACATCTGAAAAGTAATCACGAAATTGACTGACAGGTCAAAGAGAAGCTGCTCAACTTCACTAATCATCACACACATGTCTAAGTGCAAACCACACTCAGATACCTCTCACTCTAAATAGGATGAAACTTACCAAAAAAAAAAAAAAAACCCATACATTCGCAGGCAGTGGCCAATGTAGAAGTGCAGAAAAAGAGATTTTATATACTATTGGTGGGAATATACATTACTATACACACGAAGGAAAACAGTTGAAGGTGCCTTAAACATTTTACAACTACCCGTTCACCTAGGAATACCACCACTGGTTACACACAGAAAGCGCATGAAATCTGTTATGTTGAAGAGATATCGGCCTTCTTATGGCAATTGAAGCACTATGCACAATAGCAAAGGTATCCAATCAACCTACCTGTTCATGCATAGATAAAGGGATAAAGAAACTGCGGTACACAATGGAATCCTCCTCGGCCATAGAAATTCATGAACCCATGTCATCTGCAACAACGTACAGAAACCTGGAGGACATGATCTTCCATGAAATGAGCCAGGAAGAGAGAAATAAACACGGCATGATTCCATGCCTATGAGAATGAGATCAACTTTGTCTCTAAACGACTTTATCTCCCAGTAGAACATTCCACAGTAGTGAAGAGAGCCTGGGGGTTGGGGAGGCAGACAGGAACTGGGAAATGGATGCCATGTTACACTCAGATGACAGGAATAAATTCAGCTCTTCTACTCCACAGCAGGATGTCTAGAGTTAACTGTATGCTACCATATTTTCCAAAAAAGGCTGAAAAGAGGGATTCTGAATATTGCAACCACAGAGAACTAATAAATAATAACTACACAAGGTAACAGAGATGGTCAGTCAATCTCTTGCTTTCATCATTACACAAGGTACATATGCATG
>NW_022164093.1:0-2350 GCF_008728515.1 Papio anubis
CAGATTCCATCTCACTCTACATGCAATGGATGCTACAAGAAAAAAATCGAAAAATATTAAAAGATAAAAAAAATCACAGATCTTCAGAGGAGGCACTTGTCTCCACACCTGGTGGAAAATGGAAAATGGTGAACTAGTATGCACACTAAAGAAACCACTTGTATGTTCCTTGAAATCCTAAAACTACAACTACCATCTTATCTAGTAATTCTATTACTAGGTATATAAGCACAGCACATGATCAGGACATGGAAGAGATGATCTGTCATCCCAGGTGGAATTCAGCCCTAGGCACAAAAGCCAAGGTAAGAAATCAGCCTCCCTGTCCATTCACAGATGAAGGGATGAAGAATCTCTAGTACACAGACACAATGGAATACTTCTGGGCCATCAAACTTCACGGAATCCTATCATTTCCAGCAACATGGCTGCATCTGGAGATATTCTGTTCAATCAAATCAGAAAGGCAGACAAAGACCAAACCTGCATGTTCTCACTTATGTGGGAGCTGAAAAATGTAACTCACTGAGGTGAAAATACAGTAATAGTCACCACAGGCTAGGTGGAGGAGAGGACATCAAGGATTGGCAATAGGTACACAGAGAGTTACAGGAGAGGAATACATTCTGGTATTCCGGTCCAAAGCAGGGCGACAATACTTAACAACATGGTCGTGCCGTTTTCAAAAGAGCTACCAAGGAGGATACTGAATGTTCACACATCGAAGATATCAAACCTATACATGGTCACAAGCATGGGAAACTCCCTGATATTCTCCATACTCAAGGTATACAAACAAGTATCACAATGTCCCAATGCACCCCTAATTCTGGACATAAAGTATGAAACAAACGTTTTATGGAATGCTAATGATATATGGCTAGAAATTCCCATGGAACTACCAAAGACCCAAAGAACCTGAATATGCAAATCCTAGGGAATACAAACTGAATTGGAGACTACACACTCCCCAATTTCAAAATACATGTAAAACCTCCACTCATCCAAAGACTATAGTAGTGGCATAAAAATGAATCCATGAAACTAGGGACATAAGAGAACCTAAACGCACACCTGTATGCAGTCAACACATTTTCTTCAAAGGAACGCCTAGAAGATGCAACGAGGCTGGGTGCTGAGGCTCACACCTGTACTCCCAGCGTTTTCGGAGACTGAGTCAGGCAGATGACTTGAGGTCAGGAGTTTCAGACCAGCTTGGCAAAAATGGTGAAATTCCATCTCCAGTAAAAATACAAAAAATACTAGTCATGTGTGCTGGTGCACACCAGCAATCCCAGCCACCTGGGAAGATGAAGCACGAGAATCTCTTGAAGCAAGGAGGCAGATGTTGCAGAGAGCTGAGATCTCGCCACTGCACTCTAGTCTGGGTGACAGCATGAGTAGGACTGCATCTCAAAGATAAAAAAGATGAGATGAGGAGTCAGCAGTCTGTTCAGTTGAGCAGTCTGAAACGACTGGATAGCCACATACAAAACAATGAAATAAGACTTTGATGTTATACAATACACAAACATAAACTCAACATACATTAAACCCTAAACACAAGACCTAACAGCGTAAAACTGCTACAGGAAAACACAGAATGAGCTTAAGTTTCGGAAAACCTGAATCTAAGCTCACAGGATGTAAAAGCAAACAATAGAAAAAAAGAAAAACAGAAAAAAACCCACTTTGAACAACAGAAGTCAAAAACTCTAGTTTTTGTTATTGACCTTATCTTACAAAAACAGTCACTGCTAGCCAGGCAGAGTGGCTCACGCCTGTAAACCCAGGACTTTGGGAGGCCGAGGTGCACAGATCGCTTGAGATCAGGAGTTTGAGACCTGCCTAGCCAACATGGTAAATCCTGTCCCTATCAAAAATACAAAAATTAGCTGGGAGTAGTGGCACACACCCGCAGTCCCAGCTACTCGGGAGGCTGAGACAACAGAATTGCTCGAACCTGGGAGGTGGAGGTTGCAGTGAGCCAAGATTGTGACACCCTACTCCAGCCTGGGCAACAGAGTGAGACTCTGTCTCAAAAAAAAAAAGGTAAAACAAAAAAATCACAACTAAAACAATCAAGAAATAAAAACACAAAACAACCTGAAGAAGTTCTGCACAGTAAAGAAAACAATGCACTAACCAATACTCAGAAGGCATTCTTCAGACAGAAAGGATATTACGAGGAATCATGTATCTAAAAGCGGTTGTTATCTGACATCTTGGAGGAACTAACACCCCACTGAGGAGCAAAACACCCAAAACCAAGTAACCCCGCCATAACTGGGCAACAAACCTGAACAGACATTACTGAAAAGGCAATATGCAATTCACTAACAGGAAAAAA
>NW_022164094.1:0-2349 GCF_008728515.1 Papio anubis
AACCGACTTGATCATCTGGAAGAGAGAATATCAGTGACTGAAGATCATATGAATGAAATGAAGTGAGAAGAGAAGTGTAGAGAAAAAAGAGTAACAAGAAATGAACATAGCCTCCAAGAAATATGGGATTATGTGAAAAGACTAAATCTATGTCTGATTGGTCTGCCTGAAAGTGACGAGGAAAATGGAACTAAGTTGGAAAACACTCTGCAGCATATCATCCAGGAGAACTTCCCCAATCTAGCAAGGCAGGCCAACATTCAAATTCAGGAGATACGGAGAACACCACAAAGATACTCCTCGAGATACAACTCCTAGACACATAATTGTCAGATTCACCAAAGTTGAAATGAAGGAAAAAATGTTAAGGGCAGCCAGAGAGAAAGGTCGGGTAACACACAAAGGGAAGCCCATCAGACTAACAGCAGAACTCTTGGCAGAAACTCTACAAGCCAGAAGAGAGTGGGGACAATATTCAACATTCTTAAAGAAAAAAATTTTCAACTCAGAATTTCATATCCAGCCAAACTAAATTTCATAAGTAGAGGAGAAATAAAATCCTTTAGAGACAAGCAAATGCTTAGAGATTTTGTCATCACCAGGCCTGCCCTACAAGAGATCCTGAGGGAGGCACTGAACATGGAAAGGAACAACAGGTATCAGCCATTGAAAAAAACGTGTCACAATGTAAAGTCCATCGATGCTAGGAAGAAACTGCATCAATTAGTGAGTAAAATAACCAGCTAATATCACAATGACAGGAACAAGTTCACATATAACAATATTAACATTAAATGTAAATGGACTAAATGGTCTAATTAAAAGGCACAGACTGGCAAATTGGATAAAGAGTCAAGACCCATCATTTTGCTGTATTCAGGAGACGCATCTCACATGCAGAGACATACATAGGCTCAAATTAAGGGATAGAGGAAGATCTACCAAGCAAATAGAAAACAAACAAACAAAAAAAAGCAGGAGTTGCAATCCTAGTTTCTGATAAAACAGACTTTAGACCATCAAAGATCAAAAGAGACAAATAAGATCATTACATAATGGTAAAGGGATCAATTCATCAGGAAGTGCTAACTATCCTAAATACATATGCACCCAATACAGGAGCACCCACATTCATAAAGAAAGTCCTTAGAGATTTACAAAGAGACTTAGACTCCCATACAATAATAGTGGGAGACTTTAACACCCCATGTCAACATTAGACAGATCAATGAGACAGAAAGTCTATCCAAGATATCCAAGGATATCCAGGAATTGAACTCAATTCTGCACCAAGCGGACCTAATAGACATCTACAGAACTCTCCTCCACAAATCAACAAAATATACATTCTTCTCAGCGACACATCACACTTATTCCAAAATTGACAACATAGTTGGAAGTAAAGCACTCCTCAGCAAATGGAAAAGAACAGAAATTACAACAAACTGTCTCTCAGACCACAATGCAATCAAACTAGAACTCAGGACTAAGAAACTCAGTCAAAACCACTCAACTACATGGAAACTGAACAACCTGCTCCTGAATGACTACTGGGTACATAACGAAATGTAGGTGGAAATAAAGATGTTCTTTGAAACCAATGAGAAAAAAGATACAACATACCAGAATCTCTGGGACACATTTAAAGCAGTGTGTAGAGGGAAATTTATAGCACTAAATGCCCACAAGAGAAAGCAGGAAATTGATAGACTGCTAGCAAGACTAATAAAGAAGAAAAGAGAGAAGAATCAAATAGATGCAATAAAAAATGATAAAGGGGATATCACCACCAACCCCACAGAAATACAAATTACCATCAGAGAATATTATAAACACCTCTACACAAATAAACTAGAAAACCTAGAAGAAATGGATAATTTCCTGGACACTTACACTCTCCCAGACTAAACCAGGAAGAAGTTGAATCCCTGAATAGACCAGTAGCAGGCTCTGAAATTGAGGCAATAATTAATAGCCTACCAACCAAAAAAAGTCTAGGACCAGATGGATTCACAGCAGAATTCTCCCAGAGGTACAAAGAGGAGTTGGTACCACTCCTTCTGAAACTATTCCAATCAATAGGAAAAGAGAGAATCCTCCATAAGTCATTTTAGAAGGCCAACATCATCCTGATACCAAAGCCTGACAGAGATACAACCAAAAAAAGAGAATTTTAGACCAATATCCCTGATGAACATCGATGCAAAAATCCTCAATAAAATACTGGCAAACCGGATTCGGCAGCACATCAAAAAGCTTATCCACCATGATCAAGTGGGCTTCATCCCTGGGATGCAAGGCCAGTTCAACATTCGCAAATCAATAAACATAATCCAGCATATAAACAGA
>NW_022164095.1:0-2348 GCF_008728515.1 Papio anubis
CGATCTCCTGACCTCGTGATCCGCCCGTCTCGGCCTCCCAAAGTGCTGGGATTACAGGCTTGAGCCACCGCGCCCGGCCCAAGATAAATTTTTTGAAGTTTACCTTGATCTGAACTTTCCACATTCCTAAGCAGACCTGTATTTTTACTCTATATTAGTGATAATTTCAAAATTTAGTGACAAAATATTGTTGCCCACACCTTAAAATATAATTGTCACCACCAGCTTTTGATTCAGTGGTACTAGGTAGTGAAATTATTATTATTATTATTGTTATTATTTTGAGAAGGAGTGTTGCTGTTGCCCAGGCTGGAGTATAATGGTATGATTTTGGCTCACTGCAACCTCTGCCTTACCAGTTCAAGAGGTTCTTCAGCCTCAGCCTCCTGAATAGCTGGGACTACAGGCATGTGCCACCAAGCCCAACTAATTTTTGTATTTTTAGTAGAGATGGAGTTTCACCATTTTGGGCAGGCTGGTCTTGAACTTCTGACCTCAAGTGATCCACTCTCCTCGGCCTCCCAAAGTGCTGGGATTACAGGCATAAGCCACTGTGCCTGGCCCATTTTCTAAATATTTAGAAATTATTCTTATAAATTAGAATTTTGGGGTTAATGTGCTAGAATAGGCTATTATGTTCTCTTTACTGGGGACATTATTTGAAGAATATAAGCAACATTCATGTTATTTATTTTTAATAAAACAGGTATTGCTGTCTCTAAGCCAGATTTAATCACCTGTCTGGAGCAAGGAAAAGAGCCCTGGAATATGAAGAGACATGAGATGATGGCCAAACCCCCAGGTAGGTGAGAATGAACACAATGGACAACACAGATCAGAGGTCCAAAGATTAAGGAGAAAGCAGTCCTTGCAATAGAATTTGGGAAGCTGTGTTACAAAAAAAATAGTTTCGGGAAAGCCTGAGATTTTAAAAAATTTTACTCTCACATAAGGGCGTCTTCTGTCTTATGCTTTTTAATTCTCTAAGGATTCTACTTTCCCTTTTGTGATCTTCCTTGAAGTTTACAGTGACAGCCAAAGTCATCTTCGTGGCATATAAAAGACTGCACAATCTACTTTTTAATATTTTCAGGTGAACCATAAATATCTGCATAATTTTATGAAACTGTATGTTAGGACGGGCAAATGTCTCACGCCTGTAAACCCAGCACTTTGGGAGACCAAGGTAGGTGGATCACCTGAGGTCGGGAGTTCAAGAACAGCCTGGCCAACATGGTGAAACCCCTTCTCTACTAAAAATACAAAAATTTGCTGGGTGTGGTGGCACATACCTGTAATCCCAGCTACTCGGAAGGCTGAGGCAGGAGAATCACTTGAACCAAAGAAGCAGAGGTTGCAGTGAGCCAATATCGTGCTATCACACTCCACCTTGGGTGAGAAGAGCGAAACTCCATCTCAAAAGTAAAAAACAAACAAACAAAAACTATGTTAAACAATGTTTTAAGTTCTCTTGTTTTTTCATGTTGGAAATATGGAGAGTAGTGATTTCTGTTCCATTTGTTTTTTGTTTTTCTGCATAATCCATCCTGTTTTTATTAGTATAATCTTGAAATTCAGTTTGGAATTATTAAGTATGATATCCTCCTGGTTTGTTCTTTTTTGTCAAGATTACTTTGGCTATTTAAAGTTTATTGAAATTTCATGTAAATTTTAGGATTGTATTTTACATTACTATGTAAAAGATACTACAGGACTTTTTTTTTTTTTTTTGAGATGGAGTTTCGCTATTGTTGCCCAGGCTGAAGTACATTGGCCTCATCTCAGCTCACTGCAACCTCTGCCTCTGGGGTTCAAGCAATCCTCCTGCCTCAGCCTCCCGAGTAGCTGGGATTGCAGGCACGTGCCACCATGCCCAGCAAATTTTTGTATTTTTAGTAGAGAAGGGGTTTTACCATGTTGGCCAGGCTAGTCTCAAACTCCTGACATCAGGTGATCTGCCCCCCTCAGCCTCCTGAAGTGCTGGGATTACAGGTGTGAGCCACTGAGCCCGGTGTTTTGTTTTTTGTTTTTTGTTTTTTTTGAGATGTAATTTTGCTCTTGTCACCCAGGCTGGAGTGCAATGGCATGATCTTGGCTCACTGCAACCTCCACCTCCTGAGTTCAAGTGATTCTCCTGTCTCAGCCTCCTCAGTAGCTGGGATTATAGGCATGTGCCACCACACCCAGCTAATTTTTGTATTTCTATAGATCAGGTTTTTCCATGTTGGTCAGACTGGTCTGGAACTCCTGATCTCAGGTGATCCACCCACCTAGGCCTCCCAAAGTGCTGGGATTACAGGCGTGAGCCACCATGTCTTGCCAATCACATGTGTTTTGCAAATATTTTA
>NW_022164096.1:0-2348 GCF_008728515.1 Papio anubis
GTTTTTTGTATTTTTTAGTAGAGACGTGGTTTCACTGTGTTAGCCAGGATGGTCTCGATCTCCTGACCTCATGATCCGCCAGTCTCAGCCTCCCAAAGTGCTGGGATTACAGGCTTGAGCCACCGCGCCCGGCCTTGTTTTGTTTTTTAAGACGGAGTCTCGCTCTGTTGCCCGGGCTGGAGTGCAGTGGCACGATCTAGGCTCACTGCAAGCTCCGCCTCCCGGGTTCACCCCGTTCTCCTGCCTCAGACTTCCAAGTAGCTGGGACTACAGGCACCCGCCACCACGCCCGGCTCATTTTTTTTGTATTTTTAGTAAAGATGGGGTTTCACCATGTTAGCCAGGATGGTCTTGATCTCCTGACCTCATGATCCACCCACCTTGGCCTCCCAAAGTGCTGGGATTACAGGCGTGAGCCACCAACGGCCAACAAAGTTCTTACTGTACAGATGACCCACGAAAGGAGAAGCAGACCCCCTCCTAGACTACTCTAAATGCCCTGGGGCTCCTTGAAACTGTTCTGAGTAGAATTGGGTAAGCTCTGGGACCTCCTAGAATGCAGACAGTCAGGGGTACCTTGAAACTATTCACGATAAAGAAAACGGGTGACAAGAAGCTGCCAAGAAGCAAATGCAGCGGGGAGATGGGGCTTGCATACCGCTGGGTGGGGAGGGGCGCTGGGCCGCCTCTTGCAGAAGGTGCAGGATGAGCTTGTCCCCCGCCAGCACGCCATAGTGAGCCGCGTCCTGCCCCAGCGCATCGGTGATGCCCGGCTGGGCTCCGCCCTGCAGCAGGACTTCCACTGTTTCCGGGCTGGCCCCCTCACAGGCCAGCATCAGGGCCGTCCTACCAGGGGAGGGGGCTACTGAGGAGATGAGAACATCCCCCAAGCCCCCACGCCCACCTCAGCACCCAGGCCGGGCTGGGAAGAGGAGGCTGGCTAGATCACTTTACTCAGAGAGGTTAAGAGTCTTGCCCAAGGTCACACAGCATAGGGTGGACTGGCTGGGAGGGGAGATGCTCACCTGCCTTGCAGGTCCTGATCATTCACGGCAGCTCCTTGCTGCAGCAGGAGACGGCACAGGTCTGTGTGACACATCTGAGCTGCTATAATGAGGGGTGTTGCACCTGACTGGTAGGGAGGAGGAGGGATGTGATGGCATGAGAAACTGACCCCCAGGAGGTGCAGAAGCCTATATAACCGCCCTTGAGTTTTCACCTTGAACTTTCTCAGGCTTTCAAAGGGTGCCTGAGATACTGCCACTTGGTGGCAGCATACCTCAAGCATAACATCTTCCCCAAAGAGATCCCAGAAGCTTACCCGATCTTGGGGGTTTAGATGTGCCTTAAAGGAGCAGAGCACCTCTGAACAGGAGAGACAGCCACCAGCCACTGCAAAAGAGAAAAGGTTGTCGGGTGTGGTAGCTCAACCCTGTAATCCCAGCACCTTGGGAGGCCGAGGCAGGAGGATCACTTGAGCCCAGGAGTTCGAGACCAACCTGGGCCAACATAGCAAGATCCTGTCTCTAAAAAAAAAAAAAAAAAAAGCAAAAATTATCTGGGTGTGGTGGCATGTGTCTGTGGAACCAGCTACTCGGGAGGCTGAAGCAGGAGGACTGCTTGAGCTCAGGAGTTTCAAGGCTGCAGTGAGCCATGATGGCGCCACTGCACACCAGCCTGGGTGACAGAGTGAGATCTTGTCTCAAAAACCAAGAAAAGAAAGGAAGAAAAACAAAAGGGGGAAGAGTAGGGGTAGGGTGAGACTTCAACCTTTTCTGGGGACTTTCTGCCTGGGTGTGACCCTGCCCCTTTATTTCATGAGAAATTCCCACGTGCCCTGGGAGATTTGTAACAAAGGCAAATTTGGCATTTTACAGAAGCAGAAAGCAAGGCCCAACCAGGCCTGGGGTCACCCAGTGGGGTCACAGGAAGAGTCAGATCTAGGATCTAGGTCTGCCAACTGCTAGTCCCAAGCACTGTGGTTCCCTCTACTTTCTGTAGAGACGGGGTCTCACTGTGTTGCCCAGGCTGGTCTCGAACTCCTGGGCTCAAGCAATCCTCCTGCCTCAGCCTCCCGAGGGGCTGGGATTACAGGCATGAGACCCACACTACAGGCATGTGCAACCATGACTGGCTAATTTTTACTTTATTTTGTTTTTTTAGAGACAAGGTCTTGCTATGTTGCCCAGGCTTTTCTTGAACTCTTGGGCTCAAGCAATCTGCTCGCCTTGGCCTCCTGAGTGGCCGGGAGTGTGGGCATGCACCACCACTCCTGGCTAATTTTCTTTTGGATTTTTTATTTTATTATTATTATTTTTTTTTTGAGATGGAGTCTCGCTCTGTCACCC
>NW_022164097.1:0-2347 GCF_008728515.1 Papio anubis
TTTCTCATTGTTGCCCCTTTCTGAAAAGGACCCTGAATTGACTTCTCTGTGGCTCCTCGTGCCTCCTTGTCAGGTTGGAGGAGACTGCGCCCCTGGCTCAGGCCCTGCTTGCGGCGAGACGGAAGCCGCTGTTGCTTGCTCTGCCCTCCCTGTGACGTCCTCTGTGCTGTTCTCCTCCGGGAACAGTTCTGTTGAGCAAGCTTGGACTCTGCTCCCTTCTGCTCTTGGATTTCATGTCTGGAAGGCTTTTGTTCTTTCCTGGTTTTGGATGATGCTGTGCTATGTTTTTACAAAGATCACACGTGCCCATAGCAGGGAGAAGCCCCTTTGCAACTTTAACATCTTGACGCTCTCAAGCAGAGCTTGCTATCGAAGTTGACAGACTCCTGTGTTTTTGTTTTGGCAGAAACTGAATGTCAGTCCTAGGACAGCTTCAGCAAACTTGATCCTAGCTCTTCTCTCTCACTGCTCCCCCTCGTGTGTGGCAGAAATCATATGCCCTGAAGTTTACCAGTCCCTTAATTTGAAAATCAGTTAATGTATGCGATCCTCATGAGAATTTTACTTTTTATAAAAGCAATCACAAAGACTGGGTTTTGCGAAACCAGTGTTTTATGTGTGTATTATAATTGCACTCACAATAAGCTTTGTCTTCTAAATATTCCATGTTTCAGATTGGCACTGGAATCATGCCCTGGAGTGAGTAGTTTTGCTTTTCCGCTTTTATTTTTGGCTAAGGTAAAGTTGAGAACGTTGTGATATTAGGTGTAGTGAGTCCTTTTAGTTCCTTCTATGTCTGTTTCCCTTTAAGCCAAAAGCAGCAGACTGATACGAGTTTGTGAGCACCTGGCATCTCCCAGGCATTTCCTGGGTCTTCCCTCCGCTGTCTAGTGGACAGAGCAGTCACTCGTGGAAGGTGAACCTGAGAATCCCTGTGTGGAATTAAGTAAATGTCGTAGCTCTCTTCTGTGATGAACTGAATCATATTAAGCCCAGTAAATTGTAACAGCAGGTTTTGCACATACAAAGCATTGAACACCAGGACAGGTAACCAGGCTGCGACGCTTCTGGTCCTGCCCAAGACTTGTGGTACCACAGCGCATTTAACATATTGGCAGCATTGAGTGTTTCAAAACATTGTGTATGTACCATGTCCATGATTTTCTGAGGGCCTCGATAAACACCTCTGTGGTTATTCGCAATCTTTATCAATGGGAGCTTAAGGTTAGTACTGGGGCAGACTGTGTTTTAAAGAATCAAGGTCTCCTGAGTATGTTTCAGTTTTCCCATGAAGAAGAAAAATGTTAGCTGTTCTTTCCCGGATTGTGGCCATCAGAGTACCCCACCACTGAGTCACTCACACGTTTACCTCATTTCTGTTTAACCGGGGTGGACTTGGGCCAGAGTACTTCGGTTGTCAAATGTCATATGAGGCTGATGAACTGTCTTCTGCTTCATCGTTAGCATATGGAAATACTGTTTTCGAAAGCATACTCTACTTTATCATTTGGGTTTATATAAAATAATGGAACAGTTACTTTAACTGTGCAGTTTCCTATGCTTGGTTATTTAATTGTGGAAAGATAACAGTTTTATTTTGCTAAAATCTGTGCTAGGAATTGTGTCAAATCTTTGTGAAATGCCCAGTTTACTAGCTTAAGTTATAGATCTTTGTATGAAAAGAAAAAAACCTATTGCTAAAAGGAGCATTGTCTTTATCGATGCAAAAAGCTTTAAACTTATTGGCAGTGTAGTCAGTAAAATGTATCAGAATGTGGCGAAAATTGAGAAAAGCATTGAAGTTTTAAAATCTGCTATGCAGTTTTCTTCAACTCCCTTGCAAGATACTTAATTTGAATAAAAGACAGAATAAAGTGTTCCCATTGAGGACAGTTTGCAGGAGGACTGTTCAGAATGTGTTCGAAGCCTGAGCAGTCCTGCCACGCTCGTCTGTGATGTGGTGGTGTTCATGGTATCACTTTTACAGAACTTTAAGAATGCTGCTTCTGTGAATAAAAATACATTTTATTCTTAGCATTTCAGTTTTGAGATGTGTAAAACGTGTTAATGGTTTCTTTCCCTTACAGAATTTGCTTGTTCTTTTTTTTTTTTTTTTTTCCTAAATGTCTACAAGACTCTGAAGCACATTAATCACTTAAAAAGAAAAGAAAAAAAAAAAAAGCGGGGCGTGATGGCTCACGCCTGTAATCCCAGTGCTTCGGGAGGCCAAGGCAGGCTGATTGTTTGAGCCTGGGAGCTTGAGACCCAGAAAACCAGCCTGGGCAACCTGGTGAAATCCCATCTCTACTGAAAACACACAAATTAGCTCAGTGTGATGGCTGCACAC
>NW_022164098.1:0-2345 GCF_008728515.1 Papio anubis
TTAGAGTAATTCCTCTACTGGAAGAAACACCATATGGGGAATTTGGGACTTTCCCTTTTCAAGTTTTACACAAAGGACTCTTCATGGGTGAAAAGTACATGATTCCAGGTCCATTTCTAGAATGGAAACAGCTGCATCAACCCAACAGCGATTCACATTCCTGAGTTTGAGAGAATCTGACTGTTTCAAGGCTGAAGCCAAAAGCCCAATAAACAATGTTTGTATCTTTATTCATAGTTAGGAATTAGGTGCATCCTGTGGTCAAGCAAACAACTGATGGTGGTCACCAAGTAGTTTAAAACCAAGTAGGACCTCATTTTATCATGTGGGTGTTTTTGATTTTCTTAACTAAGTTTTTATTTTCCTGTGCAATAAATGACAAACTCTGACTTGAAATGCATTTCCTTTAATAAACCAGAATCTAGGGCCGGGCGCGGTGGCTCACGCCTGTAATCCCAGACTTTGGGAGACCGAGGAGGGTGGATCACGAGGTCAGGAGATTGAGACCATCCTGGCTATGGTGAAACCCTACCTCTACTAAAAATACAAAAAATTAGCCGGGCATGGTGGCAGGCGCCTGTAGTCCCAGGTACTCGGGAGGCTGAGGCAGGAGAATGGCGTGAACCTGGGAGGCAGACCTTGCAGTGAGCGGAGATCACGCCACTGCACTCCAGCCTGAATGACAAAGCAAGACTGTCTCAAAAAAAAAAAAAGAAAAAAAAAAAGAAACCAGAATGTATAATCCTAAGGTTTTTAACCTGGCTTTCAGGACTTTATGAAGTCCCCAAAATCCTGTGCAACAATTTTGTGTATCTGCATCCATGTGTGTTTATGGGGAGATGATTTATAGCTCTCCATACTTTTTCCAAGTGGTTGGATTCCAAAAAATTTTAGAATACACCACTTTGGCCTGGTGTGGTGGCTCACACCTGTAATCCCAGAACTTAGGGAGGCTGAGGCAGTAGGATCCACTGAGGTCAGCAATTTAAGACCAGCAACATAGCGAGACCTCCACCTCTACCAAAAAAAAAAAAAAAGAGAGAAAGAATGCTGGGCATGGTGGTGCACACCTGTGGTTCTAGCTGCTCGAGAGGTTGATCACCTGATCCCAATAATTTGAGGCTGTAGTAAGTTAGAATTATACCACCGCACTCCAGCCCGGGCAACAGAGCAAGACCCTCTCTCAAACAAAAACAAAAAACCATATCACTTAATATGCTATTGTTGTTGGTCAAGTATCAGATTTTGTTTAAAAACTAAATACTCTTTTTTTTTTTTTTTTTGAGATGGAGTCTCGCTCTGTCGCCCAGGCTGGAGTGCAGTGGCATAGTCTCAGCTCACTACAAGCTCCGCCTCCTGGGTTCACACCATTCTCCTGCCTCAACCTCCTGAGTAGCTGGGACTACAGGCGCCTGCCACCACGCCTGGCTAGTATTTTGTATTTTTAGCAGAGACGGGGTTTCACCGTGTTAGCCAGGATGGTCTCGATCTCCTGACCTCGTGATCCGCCCACCTTGGCTTCCCAAAGTGCTGGGATTACAGGTAAATACTCATTTTTAGCAAAGTTGTACAGGCCTACAGCTCTAAGAGTCAGAAATTAACAAGGCTTAGGACAAAACCCAGCAATCCCCCACCTTACCCTTCTCCACTCTGATCCCTGCTCCTTGGAGGTTACTGTGTTTATGTTTTAGCTCGTTCTTCTAGATTGTGTGAAAGACAGGGAGGTGTCCTACTATGGAAGACAAGGATTCAGGCTGCTTACCTTCCCCGCTCCTCCTGTTGCCCACGTTTTTCTCCCCCATCCTCTCAGTATAATTATTGTGCTAGTGAGGCCAGGCACGGTGGCTCGTGACTTATCCCAGATTTTTGGGAGGCCGAGGTGGGCAGATCACTTGAGGCCAGGAGTTGAAGGCCAGCCTGGCCAACACAGTGAAACCCCGTCTCTACTAAAAAATACAAAAATTAGTCAGTTGTAGTGTTGCACACCTGTAGTTCCAGCTACTCAGGAGGATGAGGCACAAGAATTGCTTGAACCTGAGAGGTGGAGGTTGCAGTGAGCTGAGATCGCACCATAAGCTGAGATTGCACCACTGCACTCCAACCTGGGCAACAGAGGTAGACTCTGTCTCAAAAAAAATTATTGTGATAGTGGGATACATAGTATAATAGTGTATATAGTTAATATTCTTCCTGGTTTTTGGCCCACAGCTTCTAAAACCCTTGTAATTTCCTGAGTGATAGGAACATCATTGGTTATAATATTTGGTCTTAGGTTTCAATACCTGACACAAGAGCTTCTAAGACTTTGGGAATCTCTGGGGTGATAGGAGTGTCTTTTGTATGAT
>NW_022164099.1:0-2344 GCF_008728515.1 Papio anubis
TAAAAGAGACCTTAACTAAATTGACTATGGAGACTGGCGCTAATTGGGTGGTCCTTCTCCCCTACGCTCTGTTCCGGGCCCGTAATACCCCTTACAGACTGGGCCTTACCCCTTACAAAATCATGTATGGCAGACCCCACCCCTGGTTCCCAGTCTAAAAGATGATCTGCTCAAATCTGGAACAGAAAATGTCTCTGAATTCTTATTTTCCCTACAAGCCTTGCAGAAAATTCATCAAGAAATCTGGCCCAAGCTGAAGGAACTATATGAGACCGGTCCCCCACCGACAACCCATCCGTACCAGCCGGGAGACTGGGTCCTGGTTAAGCGACACCGACAAGAGACCCTAGAACCCAGGTGGAAGGGACCACTCCAGGTTCTCCTGACCACACCCACCACCCTGAAGGTAGAAGGCATCGCGTCGTGGATCCACTACACCCACGTCAAGCCAGTGGACCCAACCTCCGACCTTCTGGGACCAATCACGGCAGCAGCTGAAGCACCGGCCATGTGGACTGTGGACAGAGCTAAGAACAACCCCTTAAAACTCACCCTGCGCCGGCAACATAGCTCACTGCAAACATGCAGTTAGGTAGTCTAGCCCTAACGCTAGCCACCCTAGTGGCCGCTAGGGAAAACACCAAACCAGCATCTAATCCCTTTGTCTGGAGATTCTGGCTTTATGAAAACCAAACCCACCCTGGACAACCTCATAAGCCCGGGAAATTATTGGCCAGTGCTGATTGCCCCTCCTCAGGGTGCAATAGCCCAATCTTACTAAATTTTACTGGCTTTCAAATAGCCAAACCAGTGACACCAATAATATGTTTTGAGTTTGATCAGACTGAATACAATTGTAAACACTATTGGTGGCACCAAAATGCCGGCTGTCCTTATAACTATTGTAACATCCATAGGTCCCGTTATTGGGGAGAGGAAGAACAGTTGGACCCTAAGTGGCCCTTCTATCGTAGACGGGATGGAGACCTTTCATATACATGGATAGTTAGAGACCCCTGGAACTCCGCTGGACCACGCCTCAACATGGGGCTGTATACTACTCCCCCTTCTCCACATGGCCTAGCAGTCACTTCTATCTGTGGCGAGGCCTAGTGCAGGTACTGCCCCTAGTCCATGGGAATATCCAACGACAGGAAAACAGACTAACACAAGACTTATGTCCTTTCTCCTGGTTAAAATTATTACAGGAAGGACTAGAGCTTGCTAACCTTACAGGACTTCACAACCTGTCTGGCTGCTTTCTGTGTGCCACCCTAGGGCGTCCACCGCTAACCGCTGTCCCTCTGCCATGGGGATCCTCTACTTCTGCCCAAGCTAACAACCTCTGAAACGTCCCATATGCCCCTATCCTAAACGTGCCCCTATACCTAAACCCCAGTCAGGAGAAGTTTCCCTACTGTTTCTCAGGAACCAATTCCAGCCTCTGCAGCATCACTGCAGTGCCCCCTAATATCACCCTAAGGGCTCTGCCGGGCATATTCTTCTGGTGTAATGGGACATTATCTAAGGACCTATCTAGTCCCTCTGTTACCAATCTACTGTGTCTTCCTGTCACATTAGTTCCCCAGTTGACTCTACTAACTGCTGGTGAGTTCCTAGGGTACACCGTAACTGGACTAGTACTGCTATTCACCCAGTCTCTAGACCGAGACCTGCACGAGCCATATTTCTCCCCCTCATTGCAGGAATCTCCTTCACCGCATCCCTCATTGCGGCCAGGATGGCGGGGGGAGCCCTAGGTCACACCCTCATAGAAAGCAACAAGTTGTACCAACAATTTGCCGTTGCTATGGAGGAGCCAGCTGAGTCCCTTGCCTCCCTTCAGCGGCAGCTCACGTCCCTAGCCCAGGTAACCTTGCAGAACCGGAGGGTCCTAGACCTACTCACTGCTGAAAAAGGTGGTACATGTATGTTTCTGAAAGAGGACTGTTGTTTCTACATAAATGAATCAGGGCTTGTAGAAGACCGGGTCCAGCAGTTATGCAAGTTAAGCACTGAAGTAAAAACACGGCAGTTTGCTTCAGCTGCAGACCAATGGTGGAATTCCTCTATGTTTTCTCTGTGAGCCCCCTTCCTTGGACCCCTGCTAAGTCTACTATTTCTGCTAACCGTAGGACCTTGTGTTGTTAACAGAATTTTGCAGTTTGTCAGAGAAAGGTTTGACACCATTCAGCTCATGGTCCTCAGAGCCCAATACAAACCTGTAGACACTGAAACAGAGTCAGACTTATAAGACCCAAGATTGGCTCTAAAGTTACCTGAAAAGAAGGGGGGAATGAAAGGAATGAGACACATCCCCCATATATCTCCCAACTTCCTGAGC
>NW_022164100.1:0-2343 GCF_008728515.1 Papio anubis
AGAAAGCTTTATTGAAGAGGCAGTGTTACAACTCCATGACTGCTCCTCGGAGGAGGGCTAACCTAGGCAGGAAGTAGCGGCTCAGGGCAGTTTTGCAGTCTGTATTTATGCCCACTTTTAACTGAACGCTAAGACCCAGTACCTCCCTGTAATCTGCCCCTGCAGATTAAGGGGCGGTTTATGCAGAAATTTCTAGGGGAGGGGTAGGCACTTTTGGGTCATGGGGTCATTACCATGGAAAGGAGTGGTAACGCCCAGGTGTTGCCATGGCTACAGTAAACTGACATGTCTCAGTGGTGGGCATGTCTGATTCAAAGCTGCTTTCACCCTGGCTCTTTAGCTAGTCCTCAATCTAGTCTAGTGTCCAAGCCCCACCTCTGGAGTCGAGTCCCACCTCCTACCTCAAGATGAGAAACTTTTGTTTTGACTTTCAGGGGATAGAACAGAAAGACGTAAGCATTGGCATGGGCCTGTTCCACAGCCAAAGCAGGTAATGAGCTCTCAGCTACTTGCAACAAACTCAAGTGTGCATTCGGTCCGGAAGGAAGAGTCCCCCGCCCTTTTTTGTTGCTGTTCAGTGTTAATCCTTTGGTGGAACCCACCAGGACAGCAGTCTCAATGCTGTTCTTTTTGACAGGGAGAACATCCCAGGGCAGAAAGGAAAGCCTAAAGCTACAGCCTGTTCCTCCAGTTCTTAGAACGGCTGGTTACTGAGCTCTCAGGCCAGACAGTTGGTAAGCATCATCTAATTCTGTTTCACAACAGCCCATGAGAATTTACCAGTGAGAAACTTGAGGCACAAAGACTTTAAGTATTTGACTCAGGGTGGTGAGTGGCAGATACAAACTGAAGACCAACTGGGATCTACTTGAGATCCAAGATCTTGAAAGCCAGCTTATGTGGCTTACCTAGTTTAAGATGTTGGCCGGGCACAGTGGCTCACACCTGTAATCCCAGCACTTTGGGAGGCTGAGGGGGCAGATCACAAGGTCAGGAGTTCAAGACCAGCCTGACCAACACGGTGAAACCCTGTCCGTACTAAAAATATAAAAATTAGCCAGATGTGGTGGCAGGCACCTGTAGTCCCAGCCACTTGGGAGGCTTAGGTAGGAGAATCGCTTGAACCCGGGAGGCAGAGATTGCAGTGAGCCAACATTTCACCACTGCACTCCAGCCTGGGTGACAGAGCGAGACTCCATCTCAAACAACAACAACAACAACAACAACAACAAAAGATGCAGGGGATTTTTTAAAAAACAGCAGCAACAATCCAATTTCCAGTTTAGGTTCTGGTGTGATAGCTGTGCCATGAGGCCTGGCATCTACCCTCTGACCGGACTTCACCATCCTTGCCAGACCCCAGAGAGCTTGTCCACTGCAACAGCGCAACACGCTGAGGGCTGTGTGGCGGCACAGCGGCTTTGAGCTCCTGACCTGAGTCATGTGGACCTGAGACTGATGCCCAGCCCTATACCTACAAGCTGGGCGAGACCCCTGGCAGTTGCCTGCGCCCCCACTGAGACCCAGTACCTCCCTGTAAAATGGGGGAAATAATGCCTGTTTCACAGGGTTTCAACGAAGGGTGAATGAAATAAGGTATGTAGTGTCTGACCTGCTTAGATGCCCCAGACACAACAGCTACTATGGTTTTTAGTATAATTATTTTGGGGGAGGGACGAAGTCATAGAGGAAACCTAACACCTCAAGCTTTCTGCTGACTGTTGAGGCACCACGATGGGCATTTTACACAACCTCCAGCAGGGCCACCCAGCCAGCGTTTCTGAGGGTGCACACTTTCCCAGCTGGCCTGGCTCTGTCACCTGGCTTCTGCTCTGCCTGTCCCCATGTGGCATCCTGCCCCAGGAGGGTCCTCAAACCTGCATTTAGGGGCATTTGAGTGTATAGCTGTCCTGTCAGCCCAAGACAAGGGGAGCGAGGCCAAGACATGAGCCTTCTCAGGGTGGTTTTCAATACACTCCCCAACCAAGAGGCAGATGTGAGCTGCTCCCAAGTGCCCTCACTCTCCTGCTGCTGCTCCTGTGTTCTATCTCTCTCTCTCCTTTCTCATCCCCCTTCAGCTACCCATTTAGGGCAGAGAGGCAGTCGAGGGGCAGCTGAGGAGAGGACAGGCCTTGGTCCATGGCCCTCCAGACCTAATTTCTTCCCCAATAGGCAACAAGTTCCAGAACTGGCCTCACTGAGATCTGAGATACAATGCAGAGACCTCTCTCTCTCTTCTCTTCTTTTTCAGGAAACTTCTGGAAACTCCTTGGGGGAGATCCGCCATGTGGCCTCTGTTGAACTGTAGACTCCTGCATAGCCTTCCAAAGTTCTTCATTTGGT
>NW_022164101.1:0-35000 GCF_008728515.1 Papio anubis
TGACAGATGAGGAAACTGAAGCACCAGTGTTAAGCGGTTTATCCGAGGTATGCTAGCTACAAGTCAGGTGCAGGCAGCCAGGCTGCAGAGCCCTTGCTCTGTCCGCTGCACTACCTGACTTCCCAGGAGTATGTACGCTGAGAGTCAAAGTGGATTCTTCCACACAGACCAACCAATTACAATGTCTGAATCAGTCAAGCGACTTCCAGTTGGGCTCCAGGAGAGAAGGAATCATCACGGCCTCTCTAAATCCATGTTTCCATTTTGAATCTTCAATGAGAGATGAGACACTAAGTGGCTAGTTTTGGTGGAGTGGCTGATTTTACACTTGTGTTTGTTTGTGTGTGTGTGTGTGTGTGCGCATGCGTGTGTGTGTGTGTGTGTGTGTGTACCTCACTAAAGTAAACTGATAGTTTAAATGCTTACATTACCATTAATTTATGTTGTATATGTGAGCCCCCACACACCTACATACACTGAGGTTCCAAGTCAGAGGTTCCAGACATAGTTGTGAGAGAGAGCATTTTATCCTCCTCATTTGATGATGAGGGGAGGAAACTGGAAGCAACAGTGTTAAGGTTTATCCGGGAGGTATGCTAGCTGCTGTCAGGTGCAGGCAGGCTGGGCTGCAGAGCCCTTTGTTTGGTCTCAGCCGCATCACCTGACTTCCCAGGAGTAAAATGCTTGAGAGTCAGGGTGATTTTCCACACAGACCAACCACCACAACAATGTCTGAATCAGTCAAGCCACCTCCAGCTGGGCCTCCAGGAGAGAAGGAATCATCACTGCCTCCTCTAAATCCACATGCTTCCATTTTGAATCTTCAATGAGAGATGAGACACTAAGTGGCTAGTTTTGGTGGAGTGGCTGATTTTTACATACTTGTGTTTGTGTGTGTGTGTGTGTGCATGCTTATATGAGTGTGTGTGTGTACCACCAAAGTAAAACTGATAGTTTGAATGCTTACATTAATACACGACCAGTATGAGCCCCACACACCTTACATACAACACACCCTTGTTTCAGGAACACGACTTAGTAAGAGTCAGATTCCACTCTTCAATGCAATAAATTGAGGAAAGCAGTGAAGTAGGGCATTTCTGATCAATTTTACCATTGCTCTTATGTTGCAAAATTCCCATCCTCTGCCCTCCCACATCTATCCTTCTTCCAACGCTAGCCTCCCTCTCAGCCTGCTCTGGTCTTTCTTTCATATTCCCTCTGAGAACAGTAAAGCCAGCCCCTGCCCCCAGCCTCCTGCCAGTCTTCTTCCTCCTAAGGCGTCTTCCTCCCTTTCTCTGGGCTTTCTGCAATCGCCCTCCCACCTGAGTTTTCTTCTCATTCCCTGGGCAGCACAGAATCATGTTCGAATTTCAATCGTAAAAATAAAGACTCTGAAAATGAACGAATTACTGTTTGGAATTTTCTTTCTTTATAACATAGACTCCTTCAGTGGAGATTCATAAATTTCAAAGTCTTTTTGGATTAAAGTGTTAGTCGTTTACTATAATTTATTTCCATTTTAAACTTAATTTTAAGTTAAAAATGAAAATTATATGTTTTCACCAACACAGGTTTCATTTATATAAAATAATGTTCTAAACACAAAAATGGATAACTATATACTCATTTCCCTCACATGTTATTTTATTGTGAGGAAACATGTTTACTTATCATACCTACAGCTGTTTTCAAAGTATGCTTAGATTGTCAGCTTACAGTTGGCTTACATGTTGTTCAGTAGATTCTCTTTAGGAACTATCTTATGAAATTTTTGTATTGTTTGACTAACATCTCCCGAGTCCCTCCCCGGCCCCTGCCTCTGGTAACCACCATTCTGCTCTCTACAACCATGAGTACAATTTTGTTAGATTCCACGTAGAAGTCAGACCGTGCAGCATTCGTCTTTCTGTGCTTGCTCTTTACAACTTTATTACGTATTTATTCCTCTTTCCAGATAGGGTCTCACTCTGTCACCTAGGCTGGAGTACAGTGACAAAAACACGGTCACCATGTCCTCCACCTCCCGAGGTCAAGGGATCCTCCCACTTCAGCCTCCTGAGTAGCTAATACCACAGGCGTCCAACACCACACCTGGCTAATTGTTGTAGCTTTTCTAGAGATGGGCTCTCACCACGTTGCTCACGCTGATCCTGAATTCCTGGGTTCAAGTGCTCCACTTGTCTTGGCATCCCAAAGAACTGGGATTAGAGGCATGAGCCACCATGCCCGGCCTCTGCATTATTTCACTTAGTATAACATCGTCTGACGCTCATTCATGTTACAAATGACACATTCTTTTTTAATAGCATTCTAATGGGTTTATGTTCTTTTTTTTTTTTTCTATTGGACAGAGTTTCCTCAGGGTCAGCTCTGGTCGGAATGAAGTGGCATGATGTTGACTCACTACATCCTCTGCCTCCCAGGTGCAAGCTGATCTGGGCACAATGGTGTTCATAGCCACTGCAGGATTCATCTTCCACATCTTCTCATGTCTTCTTATAACAAGCTGTACCCCATCCCTCTGCCCCTCCCAGACCTCTGTCCTTCTTCCACCGCTAGCCTCCCTCAGCCTGCCTGGCCTTTCATGGTCTCTGAGAACAAAGCCAGCCCCCTGGCCCCCCAGCCTCCTGCCAGTCTTCCCTCCTGGGCGTCTTCCTCTTCTCTGGGGCTTTCTGAACCTCCCCTCCCCCACCCGAGTTTTCCCCCACCCCCGGGGGCAGGCACAGAATCAATGTCTCTAGGAATTTCAATCGTAAAAATAAAAGAATTTAAAAACAACGGAAAGGCATTTGCTCCTCCATGTGCCCTTACCTGTTTTTCTGTAGAGGCACCACGCTGGCACTTGGGCTCTGGAATTACACATCTGGGTTCAACTTCCACCACTTACTGGCTTTGGCATCTTGGACAAAGGACATCTTTGTGCTTCTACGTTTTTTCTTTAATGTGTGATCATAATTGTCACGGTGAGGAATGAATGAAGCAACACATGGCAGGCCTTGAAACAATCGCACATAGTAGGTATTCGATTCATGTTAACTCTGTTTCCTTCTTATAATGGCTTACATTGGGAAATCGTGAACACTGTATCCTTAACCCTTGGAACAACCCAATGGGTAGGTAAATAAAGCTTAATTTTATACCTCAAGAAACCATGCATCTTCACCTGCGCCAAATGCTCATGATTGTAAGGAGCACTGGTGGTTCGTTTATTATGTACTTGGTACTTTGCACCTATTAACCCAGTTAGTCCTCATAATAGTTGTGAGAGAGAGAGCGTTTTATCCCCATTTGACAGATGAGGAAACTGAAGCACAAGTGTTAAGCAGTTTATCCGAGGTATCCTAGCTACAAGTCAGGTGCAGGCAGCCTGGCTGCAGAGCCCTTGCTCTGTCCGCTGCACTACCTGACTTCCCAGGAGTATGTACGCTGAGAGTCAAAGTGGATTCTTCCACACAGACCAACCAATTACAATGTCTGAATCAGTCAAGCGACTTCCAGTTGGGCTCCAGGAGAGAAGGAATCATCACGGCCTCTCTAAATCCATGTTTCCATTTTGAATCTTCAATGAGAGATGAGACACTAAGTGGCTAGTTTTGGTGGAGTGGCTGATTTTACACATGTGTTTGTGTGCGTGCGTGTGTGTGTGTGTGTGTGTGTGTGTGTGCACCTCACTAAAGTAAACTGATAGTTTGAATGCTTACATTACCATTAATTTAATTTGTATATGTGAGCCCCCACACACCTATATACAAACACACCCTGTTCCAGAACAATGACTTAGTGAAGAATGGGATTTCCACTCTGTCACACAAATTGAGGAAAGCACTGAAGTAGGGCATTTCTGATTGATTTTACCATTGCTGGAATTTTCTTTTCCTTTATAACATAGACTCCTTCTGTGGAGATTCCATAAATTAAAGTCTTTTTTTTATTGTGCGTTATTTCTTTTAATTTTCATAATTTATTTCAATTTTAAACTTTAATTTTAAGTTGAAAATAAAAATTATATATGTTTACGGCATTCAACATGAGGTTTCATATATGTATACGTTGTGGAATGACAAAATGGAGCTAATTAGCATACTCATTTCCTCACATACATATTTTATTGTGATGAGAACATGTTTACAATCTACACTTACAGCTGTTTTCAAGTATACAATGCTTAGTTATTAGCTATAGTTGTCATGCTGTTCAGTAGATCTCTAGAACTATTCCTATGTGAAATTTTGTATTGTTTGACTAACATCTCCCGAGTCCCTCCCCGGCCCCTGCCTCTGGTAACCACCATTCTGCTCTCTACAACCATGAGTTCAATTTTGTTAGATTCCACGTAGAAGTGAGATCATGCAGCATTTGTCTTTCTGTGCTTGCTCTTTACAACTTTATTACATATTTATTCCTCTTTCCAGATAGGGTCTCACTCTGTCACCTAGGCTGGAGTACAGTGACACAAACACGGTCACCATGGCCTCCACCTCCCGAGGTCAAGAGATCCTCCCACTTCAGCCTCCTGAGTAGCTAATACCACAGGCGTCCAACACCACACCTGGCTAATTGTTGTAGCTTTTCTAGAGATGGGGTATAACCATTGTTGCCCAGGTTGATGTCGAACTCCTGAGCTCAAGTGCTCCACCTGTCTTAGCATCCCAAGGAAGTGAGTGAGATTAGAGGCATCAGCAACCGTGTCCGGCCTCTTTATTTCACTCAGTATAACATCGTCTAGGCTCATTCATGTTGTAAATGACATGCTTTCTTTCTTTTATTTTAAGGATGAATAGCATTCTTTTAGGTATGTATGCCTTTTTTTTTTTTGAGGCAAAGTTTCACTAACGTCACCCAAGCTGGAGTGTAGTGGCATAATAGTGGCTCACTAGAACCTCTGCCTCCCAGTTTCAAGGGATCCTCCTGCCTCAACTGAGATTAGAGGCATGTACCACCATGCCCAGCTAATTTTGTGTTTCTAGTAGAGATGGGGTTTCACCATGTTGACCAGGCTGATCTTGAACTCCTGACCTCAACTGTTCCACCAGGCTTGGCTTCCCAATGTGCTGGGATTACAGGTGTGAACCACTGGGCTGGACCTCATTGTGGTTTTAATTTGCAACACGGAACTTTTACGAGAGACTTTACAAATTAGTTGGTTTGAAGGCCTTAATGGAGAATTGGGGAAACATCAGGAAAAAACCAATATACTCAGAAGAGAATACTTTACAGCACCCAAGAGAAGTCAAACATCTGTAGTAAATATAGAAATGCAATTAAAATGTAAATGAGGCACTATTTTTAATCACTGGATTTTTAAAAAACACTATCCCCAATTCTGACAACAGTGTGGTATTTTGAGGCAGCATTAAATTGATAAAATATGTATTTGAAATAGATATTGATATATATCGATTGTCATTGATACCTTCATATCCTTTGATTGATGAATCTCAAGTTTATATAATCTGTCTAAGGAAATTGTCCAAAAGAACCTGAATCAAATGTACAAAAACATTACTACTCCATTATTATTTTTTATTTTTTACTATACTTGAAGTTCTAAGGCACGTGTGCACATTGTGCAGGCTTGTTACATAGGTATACATATGCAGTGCTGGCTGCTGTACCCATCATCTCATCATTTACATTAGGGATTTCTCCCAATGCTATCCCTTCCCCCGCCCTCCACCCCATGACAGACCCCGGTGTGTGATGTTCCCCACCCTGTATCCAAGAGTTCTCATTGTTCAGTTCCCACCTATGAGTGAGAACATGGGGTATCTGGTTCTCTGTCCTTGTGACAGTTTGCTCAGAATGATGGTTTCTAGCTGCATCCATGCCCCTGCAAAGGACATGAACTTATCCTTTTTTGTGGCTGCATAGTATTCCATGGTGTATATATGCCACATTTTCTCTATCCAGTTTATCTTTGATGAACATTTGGGTTGGTTCCAAGTATTTGCTATTGTGAATAGTGCCACAATAAACATACGTATGCGTGTGTCTTTATAGTAGCATGATTTCTAATATTTTGGGTATATACCCAGTATTGGGATCTCTGGGTCAATTGGTATTTCTGACTCTAGATCCTTGAGGAATCGCCAGACTGTCTTCCAGAATGGTTGAACTAGTTTACACTCCCACCAACCCAGGCAAACAGGGTCTGGAGTAGACCTCCAGCAAACTAAAAAGATCTACAGCTGAGGAACCTGACTGTTAGAAGGTAAACTCAAAAACAGAAAAAGGAATAGCATCAACATCAAGAAAAAGGACATCCACACCAAAACCCCAGCTGTAGGTCACCAAAATCAAATACCAAACATAGATAAAACCACAAAGATGGAGAGAAACCAGAGCAGAAAAGCTGAAAATTCTCAAATCCAAACTGCCTCTTCTTCTCCAAAGGATCGCAGCTCCTTGCCAGCAATGGAACGAAGCTGGATGGAGAATGACGAGCTGACAGAAGTAGGCTTCAGAAGGTCGGTCATAAAAGTCTTTCTAATATGAGTCTGCAGTGATTTCTTCAATCTAAACTTGTAACAAACCTTTAGAGAACACATTTTAGGCTAAGGGATGCTGTCCATAGTAGTTGTTTAAACATCGGAATAACTTTAAAATTATTTTACAGCTGGGCACAGTGGCTGAGGCCTGTGATCCCAGCACTTTGGGAGGCAGAGGCAAGTGGATCATACAAGATCGCACCACTGCACTCCAGCCTAAGTGACAGCGTGAGACTTCATCTCAAAAAAACAAAAACAAGCAAGCACAAATTATTTTACATGTAAAAAGCTGAACTAAGATTCCAAAGGATATATTAATCATTCAATCATCTAAGCAACCAGTTTAAAGGTAAATTAATCATGCAAATTACCAGCTTGATGGTAATTGAATGATTCAAATGACTAGTTCATTTTAGTTATGCACACACAGACATATATATATAAAATATCCAACATAGATATAAAATATCTAAGAGTATCAGTCAATCCAACATTTATTTTCTGCTTTTTGTAGGTATCAAGCACAGGAGTTGGCAGGGCACACACTTTCAACTGATTCAAGCACAGTACTTCACACTCGTGTGTGTGAGCACGCACATACACACACACCATAATTGTTCCAAGTGGTGAGCCTGTGATGCAAGCTGGCCAATCAGAATTTCCCCTAGGGCTTTTCCAACTAACGATAGGAGGAAGAAGCGTCTTTTACTATTAGCTAATGGAACTTATTAGTATATGAACTCAGAAGTGTGTCTCATTTCTTAGAAAGTGAGAAGAAGGGCTCATGGAGAAGCCCACTGAGCTAACGCGGCTGACATAGAGAAAGATGTGGAAAAGGAGCATGATTGCACTCTGGTGACCTTGAAGTTCCTGGTGATAGAGTTCTCTAAGGCCACTGCTGCACCTTTCTCTCTCAAACCGGCTCAACCAATTTCCCCTTTCTGTTTATTTAAGTTCCTGTTAAGATCTGGGAACTTGCTTCCTGTAAATACAAAGGAGTAGTACAAATGCCATCCTCCATGGCACTCGGTGTTAGAGAGAGCTCTTGCAGTCACTGTTGCTGGGCTGTAGACTGACACATTCTTTTCTTTCCTTTTTTGGTGGCAATTTGGTAGAACATACCAAATTTTACAACCAACATTTACACAGGCAAAAACACTTTGGCCTATACATTCCACACTTAAGAACCTCCGCTATAGAAATATTAACACACTTGATACATGATATACAAGAAAGATGTACACTGAGGTACTTTTGTACTAGCCAGAAATCAGTGGCAACCAAACTACCAATAGAGAAATGCTGAAAATAACTTATGGCTCACCTACCATGGAGTGCTTTGCACATAAATTATAAGCTGTCTACATATGGAAGGATGAGCATGACATGTTATTGGAGAAAAAAATCAAATTGCAAAGCTAGAATCCAATTTTGGTGACAACAAGCTAGAATTAAATAAGTATACAGGTATTGTATATGTTTTTTGTTTTGTTTTGTTTTTGAGAGACAGTCTCCCTCCGTCACCCAGGCTGGAGTTCAGTGGTACGATCTCGGCTCATTGCAACCTCCACCTCCTGGGTTCAAGCGATTCTCCTGTCTCAGCCTACTGAGTAGTTGGGACTACAGGTGCCTGCCACCACACCCAGATAAGTTTTGTATTTTTAGTAGACATGGGGTTTCACCATGTTGGCCAGGCTGGTCTTGAACTCCTGACCTCAAATGATCCACCGACATTGGCCTCCCCAAATGGTGGGATTACAGTCGTGAGCCACTGTGCCTGGCCTGTGTATGTTTATATGCGCATGAGAACTCTGCAAGCATACATACAAAGTTGTTAAAGTGGTAAGGCCTAAAGTGTGTGAACAAGAGTGAGCAAAGGGGATAATTTTACTTTTAATTTAAATTTATAGATATCTGCATTGTTTGTATTCAAGTTGTGTGTATTACCTTGTTAGTTTTTAAAAGCAATTTTGCAAAGATAGAGTTGGAAGAGAAACTCCTTAGAAAAGGGAGAGGGTATAAATAAGCAGAGATCGTAAGGTTTGGCTTCGGCTCCAACTCTACCATGTTTTGTCACTTGGAATAAATAGATCCATCTCTCTGTCTTTGTTCATGCATCTGAAAAATGAGATATTTGAGTTATATGGGCATTAAGTCCATATATGGCCCACATTAGGTACACATGCCCAATTTAGGAACACAGGTCCTTTTTGTTTTATGACATACACAAACACAACTTTGAATTTAGAATGACATTTGGAATACACACATTAAACAAAAATGCATGAGCATTAAACATGTCTTAATTATAATATAGTGACCACACTTTAACCCAGAGATTTACTTATATTTATCTTTTTTCTCCAAATTAACATTGCCATTGTTGCTGCTGAAATGATTGCTATGCTACCTTTTATTACTATGTTACCTTTTTATTACTATTTTACATATGTAAAATCAAAGCCTGTAACACCTTCACTTGCCTTATATTTTGATTCTCCCTGTATGGGTGAAGGTTGTATAGTGGAATTTCTATTAAGGAAGGAGGTTCACTTCCCTGATGAAGCAGGGAAGTGAACAGCAGCTTTCTTTCTATTTACCGATGAGCTTCTAGATCTACCAGGAGATCCAATACACTGAAGGTGAAACCCTAGTTTATGGAATTTCCTTGTTTTAATCAGGGCTAATAAGAAGGCCAGAGGCAAGCTGAATCATGTCTACAGGTCTTCCTTCGGTCTGTACCTTCTTTTCCCCTGGGGCAATGTGAATACCCTTAGGCAGAGCACGTACTCTGTCCCCCCATACCCTCAGGTTGAGCTCAGTTCTCACCTACAGCAAAACACTTCACAGGTTACTGTGTCTGTCTGGTTTCATAACTCCTTAGCAAGTGTTTAAACCACCTGTAGAGTAACAAAGTGGGATTCCCACCCTGGGGAGGAGACACACTGCCAGTTTCTTCATGCTTAGTCATAAGAACAAGTAAATGCAATGATCTTGGGTCTTATTCAAACACACAGTCACTTTGAAACAGATATAACAATCTTAGATCAGGTTATATAAGTCTGTAAATTCACCTTTCCACTTAACTCACTTTCCCTTTTCATGCATTGTGATTATAAAGTAAGTACTTTTCTAAATAGAACACTGTGTTAGAACAAATACTAATTTTATCAGATAAAAAACTGTTTCTTAGAAGTCACTTACTACCTTGTATAAAGAGGTATCTCTTTGCAAGGAGGTGTCATATACTAAACAGCAAAATTTCTAGAGTATCACCATCACAGCTAACTCAATGGCTAGGCATTTGGAGTAGTCCAGAAAGCCTGGTCGAATAGCCTAATGAATAAATACAAATGTCTGGCTAATTCTAAATTTGAACTGTGAAGGAAAACAACAGTGACTGACACATAATTTAAACGAGTCATTTTTGTTCACAATTTGAGGTTGATTGAAATTGCCAGAGTGTAAACCACACAAATGCAAAGGTTTTCCTCCCGTTTGTCTACTGGTGGATCCTAAGTGCCTGAGAATGGGAACTACCTATCCCCACCTGCACTGCCACACACAGTTTACTGGAAATATTAACATGACTTGACTAGTCCACTGTCTTCATTAGCATAACTTTGTCACTCCAGGAGACTCTTGCCCAGGCACATAACTTGATTATTCTAAACTGTTATATCATGATCCTTACCCAATTCTAATCTAGTCTTCTCCTCTCCCTAACATTGAAAGACCCTCTTTCAACCAAACTTTTAATTCTCAACAAATCTGACCTTGCCTGTGTAATCAGAGACACAACCGCTACTTGGTAGAGCTGCCATTGTCCCGTATCAATAAACTCAAGAAACTCAGCTTGGTCTCATTCGTGGGTTGTGTCAGTAATATATCGGGATCCAGCATTAAACATGTTGAGAACAGCATTGGGCACAGAGTAGGCACTTGATAAATACCTGTTGAATGAGTGAGTGGATGCTATGTAGTCAGATTTGAAGGGATTTTAAAAGCCCTATTAAGTCTACATCAGAAGGGAGTTAGCCCATGTAAATGCCCATTGGCAGCACAGTTGACTCTGGGAGGAGAGACACGTTACACTATAAGTATTAACATGCTACTGGTGATTCCATAGCTAGAGTTGGCATGTTTACCATATTTTTTTAAATTAAATTACTCTTTTTGAGTTTGAGTCAAGGAGTATAAGTCAATGGTTCATGAAAAAGCAGGAGGTGAGTGTTTTTTGACCTACCCTTGTTAGAAAATGGCTGAGGTGACATGAAGGAATCATAGTTTACACATCAATGGAAAATGTCTGTCTGCTCATTTACCTCAGATTTCCGTAGGTGGCATTTTGGTACCCTTTACTATTCTTTTCCAGATAAAACACGTTTTCCTGGAGGGTTTTCTAAGCTCACATACAGCCTTCCTTGTTTTATCTGTTAAGACAGTGAGAAGTCGTCTTATCTGATTTTACACAGCTCTCATTCTCAATGGTAATTTAACTCATAGCTGTAAGCAGCTGGCCAGTAAAATTCCCAACTGAATGTATTATTTAACAGAGGGGAAAGAAAATAAGACTAAAGCCATTTTATAATAAATAATTTAAATATGGAAAAGGTCCACGGCACACTGACCTGGAATATCAATAGGGAGCAATATGTAAGAATTATTTCAGAAAGACTTATTTTAGGTGCTAAATTAGAATTTAACATTAACCTCAAATGCAAGAGCAAGCCCTTTCAGTTTTCCAATATTCCAAGGTAAGACAGTCAGACAGGTCTGTTTTGGGTTTTGGGCATTTTTTGTTTTTGTTTTTCTTTCTTTCTTTCTTTCTTTCTTTTTGTCTTTTCTTTCTTTCTTTCTTTCTTTCTTTTTTTTTTTTTTTTTTTTTTGAGACAGAGTCTCATTCCTGTCAACCAGGTTAGAGTGCAATGGTGTGATCTCGGCTCACTGCAACCTCCGTCTCCTGGTTTCAAGTGATTCTCCTGCCTCAGCCTCTGAAATAGCTGGGACTACAGGTGCCTGCCACTATGCCCAGCTACTTTTTGAATTTTAATAGAGATGGAGTTTCACCATGTTGGCCAGGTTGGTCTCAAACTCCTGACCTCAGCTGATCTGCCCGCCTCAGCCTCCCAAAGTACTGGGATTACAGGCGTGAGCCACTGCGTCCGGCCTTTTTTGTTTTTCTTTTAGATTTTACTGGCAGAATATATAAAGCCCAAAGAATTTAATCCAAATAATCCAAACTTCTGTATTGCATTCATTCTCCCAAGCCATTCAAGACTGAAATACAAAATAATACATGTGAACAATTGTCTTTTTCTTTCCTTCAAAGGAACAAAAAATGTCCTGGCATTTATGAGGATTCTGAAAAACATCTTAAATATAAGATAAATGCTTGGGAGGTGGTGACAGAAAGGAGATGACTTTAGGCCAAGACAGTTCACTGAAGCTTCTGAAAATTATATTCTTTTCTGGGCAGAAGGCAGGGTCACTGATCAGTTACAACTTCATTACTATATTGGTAAAAGACCTTTGTTGTCTCTGAAAGTGTCTGCATTTGGGACATCGTCACAAAGTAGACAAACTTTCAAGAGGCCAAGCCTCAAGGGAGATTCCAGAAGCTGCTCCTGCTTCCCAGCCTCCAGAGAAACCCGAATCTCCAGAAGCAAATGATGATGCTAAACCTTATAAAAAATTAGTTCTAAATAATATCATCTGTACTTGCTCAAACAGTACTGTTTGAAAAACAAATCTCTGGCATGAGTTCTAAACCTACTGTATGTTTCAGCAATTGGTTTATCTTTCTTTTTCATTCCATTTTTTCTCAGTCTCCATAAGCAAATGTCCCTTTTTTCTATTCCTTTGTTTATAAAGCTACCTCTTAAACAACTTCTTTAACTACTTTCTCTTTTGTTAAACTTTCTTTTTCTTTCTTTCTTTCTTTCTTTCTTTCTTTTTTTTTTTTTTTTTTTTTGTGTGTGTGACAGAGTCTCGCTCTGTCGCCCAGGCTGGAGTGCAGTGGCTTGATCTCGGCTCACTGCAACCTCCGCCTCTGGGGTTCAAGCGATTCTCCTGCCTCAGTCTCCCGAGTATCTGAGATTACAGGCACGCACCACCACGCCCAACTAATTTTTGTGTATTTTTAGTAGAGAAGGGGTTTCACCACATTGACCAGGCTGGTCTCAAACTCCTGACCTCAAGTGATTCACCCGCCTCAGCCTCCCAAAGTGCTAGGATTACAGGCATGAGTCACCGCGCCTGGTCATACATTCTTGTGAATTTTTCTAACTTCTATTGCTAATTAATATGCAGGTGCCCGGCGGGAGTTTTTTGTTGTTGTTGTTTCCCAGACATAGTTTTGCTTTTGTTGTCCAGGTTGGAGTGCAATGGGGCAATCTCGGCTCACCGCAACCTCTGCCTCCCGGGTTCAAGCAATTCTCCTGCCTCAGCCTTCCGAGTAGCTGGGATTACAGGCATGTGCCACCACGACCCGCTAATTTTGTATTTTTAGTAGAGAGAGATTTCTCCATGTTGATCAGGATGGTCTCGAACCCCTGACCTCAGGTGATCCACCCACCTCAGCCTCCCATAGTGCTGGGATTACAGGCATGAGCCACTGCACCTGGCCCTAAAACTTTCTGTGTTTCTGTTTATTCAGTCTTTTCCACTCTCTCCCTCTCTCTGCCTTTAGCTCCCATATCCTATGAAATAATAAAAATGGCAAATATGTCTGTATTGCTAATTAGGCATTGAAATTGTACTAAACTAGCCTTATTTGATCTGCATAGCAACAGCATGTAGGAACTATTTACAAGCCTAATTTATAGTTTACAGTTTGAGGGCCGTCAAGTGACCTGCCCAAGATGGAACAGGGTCTGGCGAAACAATAATAACTCAGATGTGCCTGATAACAACTCCTAACCATAATGCTAAACTGCGGACTTCACAGTTACTTTTGCCTCTGAGACTTTCTGCATAATGCATGGCAGCCAGAACCTACATCTTAAAGAATATTTTATATAAATCATTACTGTAATTATAACTTGGAAGAAAACTACAGGGGACAAGCAAATGCATTCAGTAAACTTTGTGACTGCAAGAAAATTAAGCCCACAGATCATTGTTGCAAAACAAAACAACATTATTAAATTATTACCGCTTTGGAACTGCCTGTTTGTGGCAAAAGATTAAGCTGCCTCAAAATTTCCTATGGCAGTCTCACAGCTGTTACCATTTAAATATCCTTAGAATTTATAAGAGTTTGATAGGGGAACAATGAAACCTCAAACTTGGTTTCTATTACCATTAAAGAAAAATCTACCAAAAGAAGCAAACTATTCTATCCCATCACCATCTTGAAGCACAAAAAGGCCACATGTCACCTTGAAAAGCTGATTTCAAACAGAATTGACTGACTAGTTCTCTGCTTGCATTTGTAAACATCTAGAGAGTACAACCAGAAGGGAGATTTCTTTTCTTTCTAGAAGGACAATTTTTTGCTAGTTGATGGGTTATAGTTGGCCTTTAATATGTGAGAATGAGAGATGAAGAAGGGAAGAAATATGCCATTGTCTCTATAGGATTTATTTTAAAGTGGAATGAAGGAAGGAAGGAAGGAAGGGAGGGAGGGGGGGAGGGAGGGGGGAGGGAGGGGGGGACAGGGAGGGAGGACAGGGAGGGAGGGAGGGAGGAAGGACAGGGAGGGAGGGAGAAAGGTCAGGGAGGGAGGGATGAAGGGCAAGGAGGGAGGAAGGAAGGGCAGAGAGGGAGACAGGGAGGGAAGGAGGAAAGGAGGAACAAACAAGAAATACCTAAATAGCACTAGATAGTGAAGGAATAGAGCAATGGGACATTTGTATGAAACATTTTGTGAAGAAAATGCAGATTCTAGGTTGAACAGTTCTCTAAAGAGACCTACAAAATGTGACAAATGTCCTTAAGTTGTATACTTTGTTGACAACTAGAAAATAGTAACATGTCTCTATTTGTAGATCTTACAAGGTCTAGCTAAAATGGGCAATGGTAAGATGAAAGTCACAATAAGATTCAGATGGAATTACAATTTAATGAATGAATGTTTCATAATGATCACAATGTTTTATTATTTTATTTCTACAATATTTCCAAGAGATTGTGAGACAGAAAGAGAATCGTGAGAATCTCTGGAATCTTTATATTTGAAATTTCACCTTCAGATAAAAATTTGCAGAAGGAATAAATACTCCATTAGGTATTCTCGCTTTGTCACTAATAGACTGGGACCTTAGGAAAGACATTCAACATTTCTGGGGCCCTTTTCAACCACCATGATCCTGTGCTACAAACCCTCCTTTTTTTTTTTTTTTTTGAGACAGGGTCCTCTGTCACCCCCGACTACAGTGGCACCATCTTGGCCCACTGCAACCTCCACACACCAGGCTGAAGCAATCCTCCCTCCTGAGCCTCTGGAGTAGCTGGGACCACAGGCATGCACTACCATGCCTGGCTATTTTTATTTTATTTTTTTGTATTTTTAGTAGAGACAGGGTCACACTATATTGCCCAGGCTAGTCTCCAACTCCTGAGCTCAAGTCATCTGCCTGCCTCTGCCTCCCAAAGTGCTGGGATTACAGGTGTAAACCACCATGCCCAGTCTACAGTCCCCACTTTTCACCAGGTAGGATGGTCAGTGCTTCACACCAGCATCACAGAATCACTTCCTGGAGAAGGCTCGTGCATCCAGCTTAACCACATCTGCCCAGCTGGGCTCTACCTTCAGGCTGAAAGTATAGACTGTGTGGCTAATTTTCGTGGCTAAAAACATTGCCATTTTCTTCACAGACAATCTTCTATATCAATTCTCAAATGTTTTGGTTTTAGAAACTTGTTTACTAAAAAAATTACTAAGAATCCCATAGATTTTTATTTATGTGGGTTATAGTTGTCAAGATTTGTCTTCCTTGAAATCACTCTGAGAAAAACTTAAAACTTACTTATTTGCTTAAAACAATAACAAACCATTACATATATAATGTATCTTTATGAAAAATAAATATACGTTATAAACAAAAAACAATCTAGTAAGAGAATGTAAAGGAAATTTTGACAAATTCTTTAGTGTCCAACTGAACGGGTCTGTTGCAACATCACATATGTAGCCTTCAGAAAACTCCACTGTAAACTCATGAAAGAATGAGAATGATAAAAGAATACAACTTCTTAGTATCATTACAAAAATGCTTTAGACCTACCAGAGCTTTTGAAAGAGTTTCAGAAAACCCAAGGAATTCCAGACTCCACTTTATAACTGCTGTTCTATATGATATAGTTAGTCTAAATTGAAGAAGATTTTCTATATAATTATAAAGGGTTATATAGTTATATCCATTATGAAAATAGCTTAGTAAACATTTTTTGTAACTCATCCTGAAAATAATAATAAAACAATATTTAATACTTATAAAGTACTCCCTTATATCAAGCTCTGTGGGAAGAGCTTTACAAATGTTATTTCACTTAATCCTCAAAAGATTGTGCCACTAACGAATTACTGTCCCATTTAACACGTGAAGAGACCGAGCTTTGAAGAGTGTAAGTAATTTGCCCAAGGCCACATCATTAGCAGACTTGATACTTAGCCTTTGAGCATAGGTACTGACTTCAGGCCACACAAGATCCTAATGAAGACATCTTATTGTGCCTTCAGAAAAGGTTGCTCAGCACTGAAAATAATTATCTCACTTAATCCTTGCAAAAACTCTGTGAGAATCACTTTATAATCCTGTTTTTACTGATGGGCAAATAGAGCCAAGCTGCACAGTTGGCTTCCAGGAGGAACGACCTTGTTGGCCTGTACACGTCCTGTGCCACTAGTCTTTGATCTCCAGCGTGAATTGGTCTAATCTAGAGAATGTTCGGTGCAGGTCCCAGGTTGTGGGGAGAAAACAGCACTTATTTTTATCTTTATCTTAGAAATGAGAAAGTAATCGCCTTTAAAAGTATTGAATACATAGATTGATGTTTGTCCTTCATTGGACTGTGAGCACTTAAGATGTGAGAAGCATCCTGAGGACAGAGCAGGTGGCTCTCAACAGAGGGTTATTACTCTTATGGCAGATGATGAGTGTCCAGTCAAGGAGCTTTATGGATTTACTATTTTTTGTTTTAGATAAAATAATACTTATAGAATGGACATGCGGTTTAAAAAGATTTCTGATAAAAAACAGAACAAAATAAAAATCAAAATGAAGCAAATACTACTAATTCAGATTCAAACAAGAAAGAAAACAGTAGACTTGACCCTTTCCTTAAACTTATTGCCATCTTTGATCAGCAATACTACAGGATTTTTTCAAAAATCAGTTTAACCAGTACTAGAAATGAGTCGGCCCAAATATTTGAAATGATCAAGAGACTATCTGGACTTTGGATTTTCGTCCATCATAGTTAGTTACGAATTTCAGGAAGTAAATGTTGTGCAAATGAAAACATGAAACCATCATGATTAGGAAGATATTATAAGATATCATGTATCTCATCTTTAAATTTTTTTGCAATTTCTTTTCTTGATGTACATTTATAATATAGACAGCATATTAGTAGGATAGTAGAGGAATATAGTTTATTAGTAATAAATATACATATTCACTGAGTTCCTATTCATCACGCCTGTAATTCCAGCACTTTGGGAGGCCAAGGCGGGTGGATCACGAGGTCAGGAGATCAAGACCATCCTGGCTAACATGGTGAAACCCTGTCTCTACTGAAAATACCAAAAAAAAAAAAAAAAAAAAAAATTAGCCGGGCATGGTGACGGATGCCTGTAGTCCCAGCTACTCGGGAGGCTGAGGCAGAAGAATGGTGTGAACCCAGGAGGTGGAGCATGCAGTGAGCCGAGATCACACCACTGCACTCCAGCCTGGGCGACCGAGGAACACTTCGTCTCAAAAAAAAAAAAAGTTCCTATTTATAGAAGGCCTTGATCAAAATGTTTTGGCAAATCCTGCCCTATGTTGAATTAAATGGTACCTAGCTCCATAATGAAACTCCAGATTCTTTCCAGCTCTAATATTCTATAATTCTGATTTTTGTGTCAAAGGTCTGAATTAAGGGTGGAAGGAAAAAACCAAAACTCTATTTCACACTATTTGTTATTGTAACACATGGAAATATGGGAAATTATTTTCTGTTGAGAGCCAATATACTAATAGAGCATTACTTGTCCAACAGCTAAGTGCCTCCCTCATATAATCCATGTTTACTGATAGTTAAATGACTTCCTAGCCCTTTTTAATATAATGTATTTGTTGTATTCTAAGTGCCTACTATCCCATTTCTCACTTTGTGCTTGTTAAGAACACCCTAAATTTCCCATAGAAACCATCCTTCCCCAACAGTTCAGTCCTAAGGCTTGGGGAAAGGCATGTTTTATATGCCTAAGTCAAGTGGCACCTAACAACATAACTCAACTCAGGTCAATGAGGAGACTGAAATGCTACTGCCTTTGTACGTGGGTGGATAGAGGGCTGCAGCTGCTGTCAGATGTCTTATTACTACATGGACTCTTAAGATTGAAGCCTGGAGAGAAAAGCAGGGCAAGGGGATGGAAAAAGACCCCAACCAATGCAGTTTCTACAAAATTAGTACTTTTTGACTTTTTAATTGAGTGTTACTTAAGCTTACTAGCATGTTCTCAAGGCCGCTCTTCATAAATGATCCAAAACTGACTAACATTAAAATCTTTAAGAAAGTATTAATAAAGTATTTTCTTCCTCGAGGTTCAGGTTTTTATTCCCAGTAGGAATACATTTATGGCAAGATGTTTCTGGGACACAAAATCTTCAGACTGGTCTCTTATGGAGATGGAAGTTTCTGTGTGACTTTCTTGGATTTCTTTTTTGTCACTCACATGGACAGCAACTATATAAACTGTTACATTCCTCTCTAAGGGTAAAGAAAGGGTAAGAAAATTATATTGCAAACCAAATCTAAACTGAAAAATAGCAAGAAAGTTAAGTAACAAGCAGAACCATAGAAAAACCAAGCATAGTCTTTTATATTTTCAGACGGTCAATTCCATTAACTAGAAGTTTCTACTAATCAGCACATCCATGGAACCAAGTACAGTCATTGTCACTTTATCTAATGACAACCCTGAGCCATCACTGCAAACCCCCTCCATTCGGGCTTACCTGGGCTCTGATGGCTTTGGTTAAAACCTTTCTGACTTACATTCAATCTCCCCAACAGTATACTCACACAAAGTAGGAATCTGCTCTTTGATCTTTCTCAGCATAGTCATAGGGGGAAAAAATAGAACGAACAAAAGGAACAAAGTAGAAAGATGAAGTTGATGAGTGTAAAGAAATAGCACAAACTCTTGGGTACATGCAACCTATTTAGACACAGCCTAGACAATAACCATGATTTCCCCTGGAGTGCAAAAATACACAAAGAACTACCAGGTGCTGGTAGAAGAGGTATGAAGCAAGCTGTGAAAATAGCATAGTTACGGGGGGGGGGGGGGGGGGTACTGTTGTGATTTGCATTCTTAATTAAGCATATTTTCTGTTCTTATGAAGCAAGAGCCAATTCGCTGTTACTAGCACAGTTGAACAATCTTTTAGGAAACCTAGAATAAATGAAATGTAGCTAAGTCGTTAATGATCAAAACAAAAATGTCCCACTAAGAAAATGCTTATTTTCTCTAGAGGGGTTTTCTCTTCTTCGTCAATATTTGTTATTCCAATCAGGTAATTAAGTGCTTGTAGTATACCCAGTAAATATATTTGGTTAACTATCAATTAGGTGATTATTTCCCTGAAGTTCCACATAAAGGAGTCTGTCTCATACTCTCATTAAGCATAGGCCCACCAGCCCTGACCACTGTATGTTGTAATTATTTGTTACATGTTTCATTTTCTCTCTCTTACAAGACTATGAGCACGTTGAGGGCATGCATTTTTTTTCATTGTAAGAAGGGCTAATATTTACTAAGTGACACTTATATGCCAGATTCTATTTTAAGTGTAAGATCAGTTATTGGATTTAAAACTCACAAAACCTTATGAAATGGGAACTATTAGTATTCTCATTTTAGAGAGGAGGAAATTTAAACTCAGAGGCATTAATTTGCTTGAGTTCACGAAGGAAGTTAGGAAGTGGTAGACCTATAATGTGCATCCAGGCAGTTTTACCCGAGGGGTCTTGCTCTCAATCACTATGATGTTCCCACTTTGAAGACTGTTGATTATAACCAAGAATCTTGTAAAAGCTAATGTTTATCATACGCTTTCTATGTGCTGGGAATGTATACCAAGCCACTGATTGATTGATTGATTGATTAAGACAGAGTTTCGCTCTTGTTGCCCAGGCTGGAGGGCAATGGTGCAATCTCGGCTCACTGCAGCCTCCACCTCCGGGGTTCAAGCAATTCTCCTATCTCAACCTCTCGAGTAGCTGGGATTACAGGAACATGCCACCATGTGTGGCTATTTTTGTATTTTTAGTAGAGACGAGTTTTCATCACATTGGTCAGGCTGGTCTCAAACTCCTGACCTCAGGTCAGGTGATCCACCCACCTTGGCCTCCCAAAGTGCTGGGATTACAGGCGTGAGCTACCGCGCCTGACCTACCAAGCCTTTTTTATCTATTATTTTTTATTTTTTTTACCAAGCCTTTTATATCTATTATTTTTTATTTTTTTTACCAAGCCTTTTATATCTGTTAACTTATTTTTTACAATGCTCTGAGGCAAATAGTAATATTATAGTTATTTTATAGATAAGAAAATAAACAGAGATATGTTAATTGGTGTGCAAATCTACTTAAAAATGGAAAAAGACAGGATTAAAATCCTGACAGTCTGGTTTCAGAGTTCCTAGCCACTTACTATTGCTTGATACATTATGATCACATCACTAGGATTCAGGATTCATAACAAGTTGGTCCTATCTCAAGACACCAGGAGTATAAAGGGTTCCTGGGCTATACTCATTGATCTCTTCCTGTGTAACTGGACCTGTGTAGTTCTCATGTTTTAAATTATCACACTTTGTCTTTACTGTGCCCTGATGAGAGAAATCATAGCACCTGCATTTACAGTTGAGGCTTAGCTGGAGTTGAGAGTTGAGCACTATTCAGCTGAGTTTCTTGGCAAATAAGTAAAAAAGAGATTTTCATTGCCTAATCAAAGGAAGTGCAACTGAAAATATACATTTTTTTTGCCTTAGATTCAAGAAATACATCTCTAAAATAAATATGTTTTCTAAGTTTTCTTTTTCATTACTTGCTGGGCTTGGGGATAGTTCAGAGACGGGTAACAGTCCAATTTCTGGCCATTTTGTAACTCCATTTAAAAACTTTCAGTAATTCCCTGGTTTCTACTAAATTAAGAGCAAACTCCTCAGTCTTTCATTAAAACAGTCCATAGTCTGGCCCAAACTACCTTCCCATGTTTGCCTCCTGTGCTTTATTTTCTTTGTGATGATCTTTTATACTCCAGTCAAACAGGGAGATTCCTATCCTCAGGTTTTCATATACCTAGAACACTGAGTTGAAACTCAACTCTCAACTGATTTTATCATTGCAACTCCAAGGCTTCCAAGTAGTTTTCTCTCCTTATGCATTTCTTTTTTCCTTTCCTTTTCTTTTTCTTTTTTTTTGTTTTAGACAAGGCCTTGCTCTTTGTGTCACCCAGACTGGAGTGCAGTGAGTAGCATGAGCACCACTCATTGCTGCCTTGACCTCACAGACTCAAGCAGTCCTCCCACCTCAGCATCTCTAATAGCTGGGACTACAGGAGTACACCACCGCTGCTGGCTAATTTTTAAATTTTTTGTAGAAATGAGATCTCTCTCTGTTTCCCAGGCTGGTCCTGAACTCCTGGGCTCAAGTGATTTTCCCTCCTTGTCCTCCCAAAGTGCTGGGATTGCAGGCATGAGCCATTATGCTCAGCCTCTTCAAGGATTTTGGACAGTTCAATAATTTTGTCTTCTGCTACTATTCTTCTAAAGTTATTATACTATCTTATTGTTTGTTCTCATTCATTCACTCATTCAAAAATTACTCATAAACATCAGCCATATAACCAGGATATGTGCCAAGCAATGGAGATTAAAAAGTGAACAACACACATGGCCCCTGGCCTCTTGGAGCTTATAGGATGTCAATGGCCAGTAACAGGGCTGACAGATATTTGAGTGACATGTCTTGCCCCACACTCAAGAGTGTTAGTTAGATTTAGTGCTCAAATTCAAGCCTTGCTTGCTTATATTTCAATAAGTGGAAGAAAGGAGAAAACTGCCTTTACCTCCTCAGCATCTAGCACAGTGCCTGGCACACTGTAGACACTCAGTCAACGTTTGTTGAGGAAATAAGTGGATAGGTAGGAAGGGACAGAGGATCAGAAGGGAGGGAGGCAGGGAGGGAGAAAGGGAAAGATGGAGGGGAAACATAAGACAGACTGAAAGGAGAAAGAAAGATGATAATAAAGACAGGCTCTGGAACATTCTGGGTAGGTGAAAACCTAAGGGTAGGAATCTCCCAGTTTCACTAGAGTATAAGATCATCCCAAAGAAAATAAAACACAGGAGGCAAACATGAGAAGGAAGTTTGGGCCAGATTGTGTCTTAATGAAAGACTAAGGAGCTTGTTTTTAACTTAGCAGAAACTGGGGAACTACTGAAAGTTGTGTTTTTATGTTTGTTTGTTTTGTTATGGAGTTTTGCTCTTGTTGACCAGGCTAGAGTGCAATGGCACGATCTTGGCTCACTGCAACCTCCGCCTCCCGGGTTCAAGTAATTCTCCTGCCTCAGACTCCCAAGTAGCTGGGATTACAGGCATGCGCCACCACGGATGGCTAATTTTGTATTTTTAGTAGAGACGGGGTTTCTCCATGTTGATCAGGCTGGTCTCGAACTCCTGATCTCAGGTAATCCACCTGCCTTGGCCTCCCAAAGTGCTGGGATTACAGGCATGAACCGCCGTGCCTGGCCTACTGAAAGTTTTTAAATGGAGTTATATAATGACTAGAACTTTTCATTGGGAAAATTAATCTCAAATTCCATAAGGAGAGAAATCTGTTTCATCAGTGATGCATCCCAAGCACTTAGCACAGTGTCTGTAGCATAGCAGCCACTCTCTACATTTTTTGTCAAATAAATAAAAGACACACATGTTCCAGAAAATAGCTAGGGAGTTAGAAGGATTCACAATTTATTCTACAAACATGTTTTTACCAAATCTTTGCCTAGACATAGTACTAATTTTACTTCCATACTTCTGCATTGGGTAGGTAAAATAGTCATAGTCTTCCTTCATTCAAACGCAGCACTTAGAAAAAAAAAAAAAAATATATATATATATATACACACACACACACATATATATATGTGTGTGTGTGTAATGCTTAGGAATGAAGCAATGGAAACATTTATTTAAGAAATATAATTCTGTTTAATTTATGTTATCCTGAAAGATTCTGACACTGCTTAGAAATTTGCTATCTGAAGTTTTAGAAAGATCCCCGTAAAACAAAACATTTATTTCTCAACTTAAAGGGCAGAGTTTATTTTTAGAAATAACTCTTTTCCAAGCTTGGGAATAGGATCTAATGGATTCTCTCAAAGAAACAGTTGTAAGTGCCAACAGACTTTGTGATACAGTTTGTATATTTGTCTCTGCCCTAATCTTATGTTGAAATGTAATCCCCAGTGCTGAAGGTGAAGCCTGGTGGGAGGTGTTTGGATGATGGGGGTGGATCCCTCATGAATGAATGGTTTGGGCCATTTCCTTGGTGATAAGTGAGCTCTTCCCCTGAGTTCACATGAGATTCGGTTGTTTAAAAGTGCATAGTGCTCCCCACGCCCACCCGGCCCCCACCCGCCACCAGCACCACTATCTCTCTTGCTCTTGCTTTCACCGTGTGAACTGCCTGCTCTTGCTTCACCTTCTGCCATGAGTAAAACTCCCTGAGGCCACCCTGGGAGCAGATGCCACTATGCTTCCTGTACAGCCTGCATAACCATGAGCCAACTAAACCTCTTTTCTTGTAAATTACCCAGTCTCAGGTGTTTCTTTATAGCAATGCAAGAATGGCCTAAAACACCTTGACTCTTGGTTTATTTCAACCCTTTTATCATGTTCCGTGATCATTTTTCTGTGATTTTATTCCGTGTAACTTTTGGACAAATATTCATGTTCTAATAGAGAGACTTTATTAGCTGAGCTACTTAAATGATTCTTAACTTTTTTTTCCCCCTTCTATCAAGCATGCCAAGTGATATTCAAATTTGAGACATTCTCATGGGAATATCTACGGTTATATACAACCCGCAAAGTACACCTTACGATGTCATTCTTTTCTTCTCTTTCAGAAAAGCATGTACTAATGGAATTTGGTAAGAATAACATTGTAGGAATAAATTCGAATAAGCTCTAATTATTAAAAGGTAATTTACAATTTTGGTAATTTTTTTATCAGTAACAAATTACGAAACACTGATATGAGGAAAATGTGGTTGTGAACTTTAAATTACATAAAATTTAAAATACCTGAAAAATTTGAAAACCAGATATGAAAATGGTATCACAATGTTTTCAATGTTATCAGTCTTTTCAAAAATTATTTTTAAGACTTTGTTAGCTTGTCCATTTTGTATTTCATTAATTTCTACTTTCATCTTTCTTGTTTCTATCTTCTTACTTATTTTGGGTTTGATTTGTTCTTGACTTTTTTGTGATTCTTAAGATAGAAGCATAGATTACTGATTTTAGACTTTTTTTCTAATATAAGCATTTAAAGCTATAAATGTCCCCTAACCACCGCTTTAGCTGTATCTCACATGCTTTTGATATGTTTTATTTTTATCGTCACTTAGTTCAAAATATTTTCTAACTCTATTGTGATTTCTTCTTTGACCCATAGATTATTTGATTTCCAAATATTTACTACTTTTCGAGTATCTTTTTGTTATTAATTTATAATTTAATTCTGTTACGGTAAAATAATATACTCTGTATAATTTTCATATTTTAATATTATTGGCATTTGTTTTATGCCTTAACATATTATCTTCTCAGCGATTGTTTCACATGCCCTTGAATAGAATGGGTATTCTGTATTGTTGAGTATATTTTCTATAAATGTTAATGAGTCAAATTGGTTGACAGTGTTGCTCAAATCTTTCACACCCTTACCCATTTTTGGTTACCATTTTCTGTTATTGAAAAAGTAAGGTTGAAAAGTAAATCTTTCAACTATAGTTGTGAATTTCTATTCCTGTATTCCATTTTGTAAGTTTTTGCTTCATACATTTTGAAATAGTTTTAAGAAAAATCTTCAGTCTGAAAGAAAATGAAACCCTTTACACAACCAGATCTATACAACAGAATGAAGAAAGAAATGGTAAATATGTAGGCAATATAGATTTTTTCCTGTCTTAATTTCTTTAAAATATAATTGATTGCTTATAGTGAAGATAATAACAATGCATTGTGAGATTTATTACAAAATGAAAGCAAATAGCACAAAGCATGAGAAACAGTAAATGGAAATATATTATTGTAAAGTTCTTATATTTAAATATGAAATCATATAGTATCAATATATAATAGACCATAATACATAAAGGATACATTTTATAATTCCTAGTGTAAACGCATAAAAGAAAAACTGAAAAGCCAATAAATGAGCTAAAATAGAGGTGTAAAAAATAATTAATCCAAAAAGCGAGGGAAAAAACAAAACAATAAATGAAAAACAGATAGAACAAATAGAAAACAAATGACAAGACCACAGCCTTAACCCTGTTTGTGTCAGTAATACTAAACTCTCTAATCAAAAGGTAGAAATTGTCACACTACATTATAAAATAAGACCCAACCCCATGCTGTTTACAAACTATATATATTGACAGTTTAAAAGCAAAATAATAGCAAATGTATGTATTATGTAAACACCAATTAAGAGAAAGCTGAGTGGCTGTAATATCTAACAAATTAGACTTCAAGATTAGGAGTATTACTAGAGATAAAAGGAAACATTTACTAATAATAACACAAAAATCTGGCAATGTCCACCTACATCTCAGCAGATTTTTCAATGGCCTTAATAATATTGATAGCTCTTGAGATAGTGATAGAATGTTTTAATATGGACTACAAGCACTTATGTGGTTTTACGTCTACTTCTCTCTTCACTTTTATCTCTATTTCTCCTTGGAGAAACTGGCCATCTTTCTATTAACTCCTCCTCCTTCAGCTCTCATCTCATGCTTCCCTTCTTCTGAGTCTTCCCTGACATCCTGTCGAGTTAAATTCTTCCCTTATACAGACTCATCACCACTGTTAATACCTATTCCCTCTTTGTAACACACTTTTTCAATGATTAGGGCTGTTCGATTTAGGTCTATCACTACACAAGAGGGAAATAGAGACCGGGTCTATTTTCCTCTTCATAATGCCAAGCACAGTGAACGCACACAATATATACTCAATAAATATCCCACTGGATGGATGGATGGATGGATAGATAGATGATACATTGATTGATTGATCTCAGATCTTTAAAAGGACGCAGAGACCCCTTAACCCTTTGAGAACAATGTTTATGCTCCAGTCTTAATCCACCTTGGGCACACTTTATAACTAAATACTCAACCTACAACACTGGAAGAGTGTCATCAATATCTAAGTAACTAAAAGGAGTGATCAACATACAAGCAATACACTTTGGAGGTTCTTCTCTCCAAACTCAGCCCATAGCATGTATTTATTTGATAATTAACCAGTGTGCAAGGCCTATGCTGATGTAAAACTGTCAGAGTGTTAAATGTACATATCTCAAACTCATCACCACAGGTAAATATAAAAATGTGGTAAATAACGGATGGAAGTCTGGACTACCTTATTTTACAGTTTCAGGTGTTCTGATAAAAAAATGATCATTGAAAGAAAGGGGTAATGCATAAAATAATAGTAAATTCAAAGAAATACATTCAATTACAGTAAAGGGCTATTTTCATTATCCCTCTGGAGTTTGAAGGTACTTACCTCTAAAGTTGAATTAGATCCTTCTGCTAATCTGCCACTGTTTATTTTTCTCTCAGTTGGCTAGTGCAGTTGGAGTTTTTAAAATCTTGTTTCATTTTTTTTTTTTTTTAATTTCTCCTAAGGACTGTTGTTCATTTAATTCATGAGAATTTTAGGACAGCAGCTGGGGAAAACCATTGTTTACTGAGTAAGTGCCATAAGACATCTTGTTGATTATAGTTGCTCCTAAAATGACTCAGTAATAATTGATTAGATCCAACAGGTATCTGATCTGTAATTGAGTCAATCCCACATAGTGCATAGATGGAAGAAAAGAGCATCCTGAGGGATTTGTGAGCTATTTCAATGATTTTTTTACTTCTTGTATTACATATGTTGACTTTGGTGGTTACCATAGTGGAAATTAACTTTCAGATAGAACCATTGGCTGGGTTCCATCAATAGACTGAAGATGATGTAAGCCCTGTACTCAGTTTGTATCTGCTCACACATCTCATCCCCACCCCTCTTATTACATCGTTGAACACAGTTGTTTAAAAAGTGCTTTCTGAGCAATTGCCTGACATAATTCCTCACAGAATCTTTAAAAAATGCAAGATATAACCAGAATAACTTTCAGTATCTTTGAAACTCTTTTAAGTTTCAAGCAAAGTGAGCTTTGTTGCTCATTTCATAAAGGAGACATCTGATTGCATTAATAGGTGGATTAGTGTTTCTGGCAAATGTATCCATTATGGAATGAGGACTTAAAAAATAGCTCAATTATTTCAAAATATTGGGCAAACTTCATATTCAACAGAAATGCTAAACCAATTATTAATGCCATCATTCTCTTTGATTGCACCTACACTCATTTTGAATATCACTATGGAAACCAGGGAAACTGTCCTCAGTGAAACGTAATGGGGCTTTAAAAAATACATTTTAAAATCACCTGCAAACAATAGCCTCCAAATCAAAGGCTCTAGAAATAGTTTTTGGTTTTTATCTTTTTTTAGAATCCTAAACGTAATTCAGTTACCTAACAAAGAAAAGTGAACTGCTTTTGAATAAAGAAATTTAGCCTTAATATTTCCTTAGAAATATTAAAAATGTGGAACAAATGTGAATAAGCATGATTTTTTGTTTGTCTTTCTGATTGTTCTGAACTTGACAGACAAAAAGAAAATACATTGGGATACAAGGATCATCTGAGTTCAAGTTATTCCAAACTCAGCATACACAGGAAATGCTGGAAATCTCATGAGAAATTAGTTGTATTTCTTGAAGAAAAAAACACTTAGGAATAAACTTTATATCAATGGATTTTATTTTTTATAGAGCTGATGAGGTCTGTTTGAGAGACATGAATGAGCATGCAGTTCCATCTAGCATGGAGGTAGGCGGAAGAAAACTCTTGGGTTCCTGGAGAGCTACAGACTATATTTTGGTTGCCACTCTATTTGAAGCATCTAGTTAGGAAGTAGGATAAGCATTCATATTGTTTATAGAATGCTGAACAAAAGAATAAATGAATATAAGCATAATTGAAAGAAGCTACATTCTTAGTACAAATTCATTGACAAAATCCCCATTTTAGCACCTGAGAAGGATTTGAGGCTTATAGAGAAGGACAAGGAAGGAAAGCATATGATGTGGTTTTAGTTTGTGATTATTTAACCCAGTTGTTTTTAACCTTGGCTGCATTTTGAAAAGATAATGAGTTTTCATCTATGCCTTTTGAGGATTGGACTTAAGTGGTCTAGAGTATGACTCAGGCATCTCTTTTGAGGAATACATTTCTCTTCCCAAAGTGCTTACTTAGGTGAATGGACCCAAAAGTTTCAAAGGACAAGAAACAAGGAAATATGATCAGTCCACTAGCCAAGGTCTGCTTCTTATGTTGCAATACTTTTTCAAAGTACACAGAGATCTTCTATCCCTAATGGAACACTTGAACTGTGATATTCTATGCCAAAGTGGGTTGATATTCCCAACTGGGATTGCTTTCAGTGCTCAGCTCCTGAATTCCAAACAGGGTCATTTTATTCAAGGCAAACTGAGCCCAGCACAGCTACACTGCCCTTTCAGTCCTTTTCTCTGACACCCAGGGCCTTGGCAATGGAGCCAGGTTATCAGCCCAGACAAGACTCTTTCTTGTGGTGAGTTTCTTCTTTTGGTAATTATAAAATCCATTGTCAATATTCTGTTCTGCTTAAACCAGCTAGTGTGAATTCAGTTCTCTACAACTGAACACTGATGGACACATTCATTCAATATTTATATCTGGCTGATACAGAGCTTATTACTAATATTCCAGACTATTGGTTCTTTGCACAGACTAGATTCAGTTTTTTACAATTCTATTTCCATAGAATAGATGTAGCACAATGTTTAACACCTAATAGGTGCTCAATAAACAAAGCTTTCTCCATACATCAGAAAAGATTGCTGCCAGCAACCCTAGATGCATTTCTTACAGCTTAACCTTCTGGAAAGACAATGAATGTATTTTCTTATTGTTTTGGCAGAAAAGTGGTAGGAGGAGTCAACTTAGCATAGTTTTGGTTAAAGCTAATCTCTGAATGTCTCTGGATTATGGGACACTTTAAGTGGCTAGGTCAAGTCACACACTCATGTCTGAGGCTGGGAAACTGTGGGCCATATCCACCTGAATCATCTGAAATAGGTACCTGTAAAGGATGTGTACTTGTTCAGGTGTTAGTTTCAAACAAAATATCTCCTTCATAAATTGTTAATATAAGTCATTTACTAATCTTTGTAGTCATCAGTATAGAGGTATAGTAAAATCAGAATACCTGAAGAAGACTCAGAAACTCCTGCCGCATCAGAACTTATGCCTTTTTCAGCTGTGTCAGAAATAGTTCATATTTACAAGTCAAATTTATTTATCTGTAGTGTTAAACAACTGTTTTTATAGAGGTCATGATCTAGACAAATATTCTGTGATAAAAGCCCACTAATTCTATTACAGTTCCTCAAGGAAGAGATTATATTATCAACAGAAGTGAGAATGGGCACTGGGCAGGTAGAAATAACAGATGTTGACTACATTCTAACTCTTAGCTGTATGGCATTTATATATATATATATATCTTTTTCTCAATGCATGCAATTTCAGAGATTCCTGCATTTGACCTGTATGAAATTCAAAGGGCATTCATCCATGCTGCAAGTTGAAGCAACCCAAAGTCCATCTAATTATTGCATCCAATTCCAAGATCTCTGAATGATACACATTTGATTTTGGCTAGTCCAAATGAAAATTTAAAAACTTTAGTTTACTGATAAGCCCATCCAGCAAAATTCTAACCACAGTTCCCATTTAGAAAAGAGGAGAAGGCTAAACAACATGCAGAGGTCTCCGTCTGTGGCATGTACTGTATCCCATTGGATAGTGAAAGCAGAGACTCCCGGCCCTGGCAAAGGAATGAGTTTCTTGGCCAGCTAATCTGGTTGCATCCAGTTTCACTCACTGAGAGGAGTTCCTTTTTCTATTATCTGTCACAGCTTCTTATGCAAGGCACATTTGAGAGCTTCCTCTTCTGGGGAACATTCTGTTTTAACAATTCCTATCATTGTAGGTTCAGGAACTTGGAGTTGGCCTCAGGTTTGAACAGCCTGGTTACCAGCCTTGGGTTTCCTTGGATCTCCCAACCTCCTTAATGTCTCTTTGTACTGATGACTAAATTGAATTATTGAGACTGTGGAGGTTAGAAATTAAGGCCAAGATGTGACACTTGAATCTGGACTCTACTTTGTATCTGTCAATTCTCACCTGGCCACTATACTTACCTTTAGCCTAACATTCACCTTGGCCTGCTAATATGAACCCATGGGTTACACTAATGAGGCTGGGCTCTGCTACATCCTGTTCCCAGGCTTCATTACATGGGATAGTGCCTTATATTGGAGATAATTATTCTTTTGTGGGAGCCGAGAATATTCAGCAGTTTGGCGGCCCTCAGTAAACAGAATTCAACTACCTCTTTGGTCCTTCCTGTGTCCAAAACTTATTTTTCTCTGTGCTTCCTGCTTCCCTGTCTTTGCTAATATTAACTTTAAACAACATGAACCAGAAAATTCAGCTTCTTAAATCCCCCAGGGTCCATGATTATCTGGCTCTCAGCGATTTTGAAGTCTGGCCTGTAAGCAACAAGGACTTCCTTAGCGTGGCTGCAGGCTGTTCTGTTTCCAGATGGGTCTGTTTTTAGATATTTACCTTTTTTAGAACTTTACTAATGGCTGCAAAAAAATGATGAACACACTCCAACATCCTAATATTTTTCCTGTCTCCTAATGCTCTAACTTCAGTGATAATATGATCTATGTTATAAGATACAAATGACTGTTAAATTAGTTTGTTGACTAAATTTAAAAAAAAATCAAGCTCTCAAAAAATTAGTTTCATTCAGAAGTCTTGCTGAGGACTGTTAACTGAAGACTACAGCCCAGGAGGAATTCATCACAGAGGTTTTGTCAGACTCCTCCAAAATGGTGCTTTAGCTCACAGCTTATACACAGGTATTGGGGGTTCAGTATGTTCAAAATCATAGCGAAGTTTGGGTATAAGAGTACATCTGGTTACGGAGGCATAGTCACTATGCCTGTCAGATGTTATCTTATGCATAGGAAAAGGCAAGAACTAGGGTCGTTTATCTTTTAAGGATTATAATGACTCAGGCAAGAGATGTGGGGGCCATATGCTCTATCCTGTTTTGTCTTCAAAGCATCCTTCTGAAGAGCTGTAGGTTGTCAGAGTCAGAGGCTTTATGAAACTACGCTGGCAAGAGAAACAAGCAAACATGGTTTCTTACATTTGCTACTTTGGCTGACAGTCAGCTGACATAAACACACCCTAATAAGACTTGCTATCTTCCAAAATGATGATAAAAGATCTTCTTTGTGCTTCGTTGCAATTGCAACTCAGTTGAGTTTATTTCATGGTTTGGTGTTTGTCACCTATGACATTACACTCTGAATATCAATTTTGTGTCAACCAGGACTCTTTTGGGATAAAATAACAGAATCCACTTCATACCTATTTAAAAAGAAAAGAGAACGTGGATATATGTAATAGGGCATGTGTGGTTTTGGGCACAGTTAAATTCAGGGAATCAAATGATATTTTCAAGTTGCTACCTCTGTAATTCCAGATAAGCCCTCTTTGTGTGGTGGGAAAGATAGCCCCCAGCATTCCTAGACGCACATCCTATTCACAGAAAGAAATGGTCTTTCCCAGTAGTTTTTATAAAACATCCTAGGAAGGATCTAATTGGCTCAGCTTGTTTCAGATGTTATTACAGAACCAATTACTGTGACCAGAAATAAGAGATAATTTGATTGGTCATGTCTGGCTAAATCCAGACCCTATAACTTGGTATTGGATGCAGGATTGGCCCTAATTAAATAGCCGGGAATGGATTTTCTCAGGAAAGAGTCTATGTATTATCCTAAAATGTAAAAAGATTTATTGTGATGTTGTTATGTACTCAATTTATATTCTATCATTTTCAACTTAAAGCGTCTTCATTGATAGAAATGTGTGTTGATTACAGATGATCTGGATTTACAATGGTTCCACATGATTTTTCAACTTTATGATGGTACAAAAGCAACATGCATTTAGTAGAAATCATACATCAAGTATCCATATAACTATTCTGTTTTTCACTTTCAGTACAGTATTCAATAAATTTCATAAGATACTGAATACTGTTTTTTTTGTTTTTGTTTTTTTTTTTAATTTTTTTGAGACAGGGTCTTACTCTGTCACCCAGGCTAGAATGCAGTGGTGTCATCACAGCTCTCTGCAGCCTAGAACTCTTGGGATTAAGAAATTGTCCTTAGATTCTAGTATAGGTGTGCACCAGCACACTAGCACACTTGACTAATTTTTTAGTTTTTTGTAGAGATGGGATCTCACTATGTTGCCTAGGCTGGCCTCGAACTCCTGGTTTCAAGTGATCCTCCTCCCTCAGTCTCTTACAGTGCGGGGATTACAGGTGTGAGCCACAGTGCCTGGCCAGCACTTTATTATAAAATAGATTTTGTGTTAGATGATTTTGCCCATCTGTAGGCTAATGTAAATATTCTGAGCATAATTAAGGTAGGCTGGGCTAAGCTATGGTGTTCAGTAGGTTAAGTGTATTAAATGCATTTTTGACTTACAATATTTTCAATCTATGATGGGTTTTTTGGGATATAATCCCATCTTAAGTCTAGGGGCATCTGTATATTCTAATCTAGAAATCAGAGAAGCTAAATTAGGCTGAATATGTTTTGCTTCTCCTTTCTTTTCCCTTTTAAAAATGTTACTCTGATAAGATTGTTTCTCTAAGTGGTTGGGACTAAGGGGGAAGGTAGGGAGATTCTGAATGAGTTTAGCCAGATACCTGTGTCTCTTCAGTGTGGAGATAATGACACCCTCAGAAGTCAAGGGGCATAGAGAGAGTGTGTTGGAGATAAGCAGGAGGGCGGTATCAATAAACATTTTTCTGGAATAAAAATTATTTTGGTGAATCTGAGATTTAATGACAATAATTTGCAATGTCTCTTTTGGCATTGAAAAGGAGATGGGATAGTGTTTTGCTTTAAGCCTTCAGCTCCCGTCCTACTCAACCCATCTGTACCAATTGATTTTAAAGGCAATAATATGCTCATTAACTATCTCCCAATACAATTGACAACTGTGGAAATAATACAAAACAGAAAGCAAGAATTGGCCCTTGTTTGAAAGCACTTAAATTCTATTCATGCAGCAATCAAATGCTGCAGTAGCCAAAAGCCTTTCAAGCACTCAGCAAGTTACAAATCCTCTGATCCAAGTCTTCAGGGAGAAAGACTTTGCTAATAAGTCCAATAAAAGTTTTCTGCAGCTAGATAATGACCGCATTCATGTAGCTTTACAGTCTTTAAAAAAAAAATAAAAGAGGCCCGGCACGATGGTTCATGCCTGTAATCCCAGCACTTTGGAAGGCCGAGGCAGGCAGATCGCTTGAGGCCAGGAGTTCCAGACCAGCCTGGCCAACAAGGCGAAACCCCGTCTCTACTAAAAATACAAAAATTAGCCGAGTATGGTGGTGTGTTCCTGTGGTCCCAGCTACTCGGGAGGCTGAGGTGGGAGAATCACTTGAACCCAGGAGGCGGAGGTTGCAGTGAGCTGAGATCACACCTGTACTCCAGCCTGTGTGACAGAGCAAGAGTCTGTCTTAAAAAAAAAAAAAAAAATGAGTAAAAGAAAAATAAATAAAAGGTAACATGAGATATACTGAGTAAGAAATTTATACCACTTTCCAAAGCTGTGCTGTCCAGTAGAAATACAACATAACCCACGAATGTGAGACACGTACGTAATTTCATATTTTCTAGTAGCCACATTTTAAAAAGTGAAAAAGAAATAAGGAAAATTAGTTTAATAACATATTTAATCCAAGGTATTCAAAATATTATTAGAAATATTTATTCAAGATATTTTCAACTATTTCAGCATATAGTCAACGTAAAAATTATTAATATGATATTTCACATTCTTTTTTTTTGGTATTAAGTCTTCCAAATCCAGTGTGTGTTTTAGTCTCGATTTGGCCTGCCCACATTTCAAGTCAATAGGCACGTGTGGCTAGTCACTACCCTGCTGGACACTGCAGTCCTATCATGTTATGGTGAAAGTACAGGGCCTGGAACAATGGACAAGGCGCTGGGTTTGTGTTAAGCAGATGTGAGAATGGATACCTGGCTTGAATATTTGTGCTGCTTCACCTTGTCAAATTACTTATCCTCTGAGTCTCAGTTTTCATATCCATAAAATAATAATAATGTTTCCTTTGTAGAATTTCATGCAGGTTAAAAATAACATTCACAAAGCATTAGCTATATAGTTGGCTCTCAATAACTGTAGCTATATTTAATCATATTCTGATATATGAATCACAGGTGATTTCTTTCTTTCCTTCCTTCCTTCCTTCTTTCTTTTTTTTTTGACGGAGTCTCACTCTGTCGCCCAGGCTGGAGTGCACTGCAACATCCGCCTCCTGGGTTCAAGCAATTCTCTTGCCTCAATCTTGAAAGTAGCTGTGACTACAGGCGTGTGCCACCATGCCCGGCTAATTTTTTGTATTTTTAGTAGGGATGGGGTTTCACCGTCTTAGCCAGGATGGTCTCGATCTCCTGACCTCGTGATCCACCCACTTCAGCCTCTGAAAGTGCTGGGATTACAGGCGTGAGCCACCATGCCCGGCCAGGTGATTTCCTTTTAAGGCAGAAATTTTATGCATTCAAATGTAGAAGGAGATCTTTAAAATTTACCAAACTTCTGAATTATGATTTTAAAGATAAACAACCAGAACTTTGTTTCACATTTGCTTTTTTGTAGATTCTGTTTATGTATTCTTTCTTTGTGTTTCAAGATAATATGAGGCTTTCTCCACTACTACATTGTCTTACTTACTAATGATGAATGTATCTGTTAGACAGTAT
>NW_022164101.1:37500-81768 GCF_008728515.1 Papio anubis
TCTGCCTCAGTCTCCCAAAGTGCAAGGATTACTTTGTGTGTAATCCTTGTGAGCCACAGTGCCTGGCCTTTTATTAAATACACTCCCTACTCTTTAGATATTCTGTACTCTTCACACCAAGTAGAATCTGAAAATAACAAAAATATGAGATTTTTGAAATGTTATACATAAAAAAATCTCCCTCTCCAATTATTGTTATACCGTATGCTTTTATTTTTGGCTGGGTCAACCTACATAAGACAAATTATCTGGAGAAATAGCTTCTTTCCTATTTGATCCCAGTTGCTTCTAACAACTGGTAGCACAAAATTGAAAGTGGGTGAGCCACATGTGTTGTTATTTTTTGAACCAATTTTGGCTTCCTTGTAAACCTTGTGCTCAAAATTCATAAGATCTCTCTAAACTCCATGTTCAGTATACATATTTGTGGTGGTTAATACTGAGTGTCAACTTGATTGGATTGAAGGATGCAAAGTGTTGATCCTGGGTGTGTCTATGAAGAGATTAACATTCAAGTCAGTGGGCTGGGAAAGGCACACCCACCCTTAATCTGGGTGGGTACAATCTAATCAGCTGCTAGTGCAGCCAGAATAAAAAGCAGGCAGAAGAACGTGAAAAGACTAGACTGGCTTAGCCTTCCGCCTATATCTTTCCCCAATGCTGGATGCTTCCTGCCATTGAACATCAAACTCCAAGTTCTTCAGCTTTGGGACTCTGACTGGCTTCCTTGCTCCTCTGCTTGCAGACAGCCTATTGTGGGACCTTGTGATCATGTGAGTTAATACTTCTTAATAAACTCCCCTTTATATATATATTTATCCTATTAGTTCTCTCCCTCTAGAGAACCCTGACTGATACATTATGTATGTAATTTCTTAAATTGTGATTGCCAGTAGAAAAAAAATAAAAAGCAAATAAATGAATTAAAATACTAGTTGATCACAACAACAAACCAATGTTTCAAGTAAACACTGAGGACTGTTTTATGGATACTGTTATCTTCAGTTCTAATTCTAATTGTTCACCAACTGTCACTCATTAAATTCAGGTTCTGGATGTGCATAGTGAATTAAGGGTCTTGCTGTATATTGTATACTCTGGTTCTGTAATATAATTCCAATTGCGACAGAAACATCTCTCCCTAGGTTTATTATGTAGTAAATGTACCCATGCAAAAGCATGATGGAAAAAGAGTGGGTTAAATGTAAAATCGAGCTCTAAATGGTGCAAGTGTAGACGAGGTCCTGCAATTGATTTCCTGAAATACTTTGTGCACTTCTTTTGTTTTCTGTATTTCAATTTTTCTGTTTGTTAAGGGGCAGTTATATTCAAACACTTTCTAGTTAATACATTAGTTGTAAGGAGTAACGGACCCTCATTAGTTGCAAAGAGAAAGACATATCTATTGGCAAAAAGAATTGATGGAATCAAATAGATAAGAAGCCAAGTGTGTTTCTGAGTGAGTGATTATATTGATAAAACACAACAGGGACCAAAAGAGACTGCGGCTTCTTGAGGCTTGGGCCTCTAAACTTTCCTGAGTGAAAAGCAGGCTGGGACTGCACCTTGGCTCCCAATGAGACCATGACCTCCAACATTCTTTTCAGATGTAGCCAAAGAGGAAAATGGAAAAGGAAGACTTCCTAGAGGGCAAAGCTAAGCCCTATGGAGAACAATGAACTGTAGAGGCATTCCTGGGGGTGGGTTCAGGGAATTATCAAGGAACATCCCCCACCCTCAGGGAAATAGGGGTTGCTAACAACTTCCCAGTGGGATTTCAAACTTTTACAGACCACGACTATTGTATCTCCTGGTCTTCCCTCTTCCAAATGCCAATACTTATTGCGTTTATCCTGAGCCTGCTCAGTCACTGTATATTGGATGTGCATGGGGTCAATAAATGATATAGTTTGCATCTGTATCCCCACTGAAATCTCATGTTGAATTGTAATCCTCAGTGTTGGAGGTGGGGCCTGGTGGGAAGTGATTGGATCATGGGGGTGAATTTATCATGAATAGCTTAATACCATCTCCTTGGTGCCGTTCTCATGACAGGGAGTGAGTTCTTGTGAGATTTGGCTGTTTAAAAATGTGTGGCACCTCCCCCGCCTCTCTTGCTCCTGCTTTTGCCAGGTGATGTGACTGCGCCCCCTTTGCCTTCTGCCATGACTGGAAGCTTCCTGAGGCCTCCCTGAAGCAGATGCCGCTGTGCTTCCTGTACAGCCTGTAGAACCGGGACCAACTAAACATCTTTTCTTGCAAATTACCCAGTCTCAGGCATTTTTTAATAGCAATGCAAGAACAACCTAACACTAAAACTTATTCATAGGTCTCTAGACCAACGTAAAGACTGTCATAAACTCCCACTCTTCATTGAGCTTGGTGCCATGAATAATAGGGTTATCTCCTATAGGGATAGGTAGGTGTGTTCTGTATGCGGGCACTGAAGAGAAGTATTTGTAATATGCGCTATCCTTCCCTGGAAGCAGATTATACATTCCCAACCTATTGATGTCAGGCTCATACATGTGACTTTCTCTGGCCAATGAAAGAGGTGACATGAAAAGAACCACAGCTGAAGCTGACCCTGAAGGGCATAAAGCACAAGCAAGAAATAAACACTGGAGTCACTTGCTATAGCAGTGTAGTTGGCTGTCCTGACAATATATACTAATTATGGTATTTAGTAAACATTTATTGAATTATCGCCATATGCCAGTCACTTGAGGTGCAAAGTGGTCTGAGGAAAGAACAATTGCAGCAGAGCAGATGGGCAACTAGTTATTCCTGGCCTAAGTGCAAAATATGTGCTGAGCATTCAGGATATGGAACTAGAAAAATAAATGCATTTATATTGTTTAGTATCAATCATATATACAATTGTGTGTGCATGTATTTCATATATAGTATATCTGCTTAACTGTATCAGAAGTTCACTCTTTAGACTTGTAATAAAGCTTCATTGCACCATTTTAAAAAAAGAAAAAAACATGCAAAAGCATCCCTAGAGCAGCAGGCAAGCCTGGCTGCCTTTGTTGCTGCTATTTTCAGCCTGCCCTGCTTCTGTCAGACTGGGTCAGCGCTGAATGCCAGGGGCAAGATGGTGTCCTTGGCAGGAGCAAGGCCATGAGGCAGAGAGGTTTTAAAAAGAATGCATGCCTAAAGGACTAAGAGGATGTGTAATGAAGTAATTCTTACTTTAGAAGCAATTGTGTTGTGAACTCTTAAATGCCAAAAGACTGAATTGAGGAGATACCACAAATGTCCTTGATCAACTTAAATAAGAATAATCGGCCACCTCGGCCCTTCTTTCAAAGCATTTTAGCCTGGGCACTGTAGTGCTGATGGTGCGTACTCCATAAAGGTCAGTGCTCACTAGATCTTTATTTGGAAAGATTATCTAAGCATCAAAATGTCTTACATTTCAATTTAAGTGACAAGGTCAGAAGGAAATCCTGAACTACAGATTAAATGAATGCCTCAGAAGGATAAGAGAGAATAATTTTGATTCTTGGGTTAGCAGAATCATTTCCAGAATTCATTAATTCACATTTCCAGAACTGTGAATTAATGGTGATACATTCTAAAAAAGCATTGCTTTTTTGTTTGTTTGTTCCTTAAGGTTTTGCTAAGGAATTGGGATGATTATTATATAGTTTCTTGAATCTAGGTGAAGGGTGAAAGATGTAATCTGATATCCTCAATCAGAGCCTTCCTAGATTTAGTATTGGCCAGGATCTGCTGATACAGTTCCAAGGGCAATTCCAGATGGTGGAAGTTAAACTCAATTATTGCCCATACTCCTAGTTTGTACACTGACTTCTTCAGAATTGGTCATCACCATATCATATACATGCCTAATCAGCTTTTTAAAAATTATTATTTTCAATGCTTCTTTACAGTAAGTATTGTCCTGGAACAGGTTATATTTCATGTACTGCCAAAGATAAGCCTCAGATCACCTGGCAGGTCTTAACACATAAGTCTGAAGTCTGAATTTTGCATGTCTAAACTGCATAAACACCAGGCAATTGTTTATTTCTTGCCCCTGGTTCTGGAAAAGTCAAGTCTTTTTTGATAGGCCTCCATTTGAGAGCCCAAGCTGCAGACTCCAATTGTGATCTCTCTGCGTACCAGAACATTGAAGTGTTTCTCCCACACAAAGGTCATAACCAGCCCCTCTTCAAATTGTCCCCTTCTTTTGATCAGTTTTTGCAGAAGGTCTCTCCCCTTGTAATTGTAATCCCATTCATTCATGTGTTTGTTTGTTAATTCACTGGGAGCAAAGCAGTTTATACCAAACTGCTTTCCTTCAAACAAGTTTTCTTCTTTCCACGCTGCTTTTGCTCTGCTTTCTGTCTCTGTCTCTTAAGGTTGGTCCCAGCCCACTAATGCTGTTTATCATGCTGCTGAAACTTCCTAGGACTCTGGGGCTTTTCCTAGCTTGATCCATACTTTTTAGTCTCAGGTAACTATTCATTTTTTTTCATTTGTCTTTCTTAATAATTTGGCTGGGAAATCCTAAGAAGACAGGAATCTTTCATTTGTTCTTCATTATAAATCAAGGCTCTTTTCCTTTGTAATGTATTTTAAAAGGAATCTTCCCTTGATTCATCCTGGATTTCTTTTAGCTTTGGCTTCTGCTTCTAGTGTTTTTCTGGCTAATTGACCTAGTCTTTTAATTCATTTTGATTTCATTCTGTCCAGAACTATAAAAATTGGTTGAAGGAGTCATGTAATTTTACTTTAATTTCCTTGTGGACAGGGTGAGGTGGCTTACACCACCTGTAATCCCCGTATTCTGGGAAGTCAAGGCAGGGGGATCCCTTGAGTCTAGGAGGTCAAAGATACAATGAGCCATGATTGCACCAGTACACTCCAGCCAGGGCAACAGAGTGAAAACCCATGTAAAAAAAATAAAAAGTAAAATATGTCTTTGTGCATGAATTGACTACCTGCTTGTGCATGAAGCCTTTATTTTCCCCATTGGACTACACACCATACCTTGGTTACATACAAGTCATATTTTATCATATTATTAGAAATTACATTATTGTTGTTCCCCTTTCTTGAGCACATTATCACATGCCAGACCTGTGCCGACTACTTTGTAAATATTTGTCCGTGTTTTCCTTGGAATACAATAAATAGGCCATGAAGATACTTGTTACAAAAACTGAGATCAATGTACAAATACATTTCAAGGGTGTTCCTTATTATATTCATTTCTTAGCTACTTAAGTATGCTGAAAAATTCCAATTTCCTAGCCTACTTAACCAGAATTTCCCCCAAATTGATACGTATTGACATTTCACAAAACCAGTCTTTTTGTGGAATACACTTTGGCAATGGCAACCTTGTGTCCATTTTTCATTACAGGAAACCAGGAAGGTAGATGTCAGTCAGTATCCTCACTTATAGATATATGGATAATTTCAAAATGATTAAGATCCTTATTCAGTTGTTCAAGTAGTGAAATAACACAGTTAGGAATCAAACGTTGAGCTGTCTGACTCCAAGGCCTATGATCTTAATTCCTCTGTTATTTTTACTTCAACATTTCTAATGTTGTAGAAAACTTATTTTCAGCCAGTGATATTTTTCTGCCATTTAGCTTTCTGAATTCCCACAAACTGATCAATTTGGCATGCACTATTTGGATCTGAAGGAAGATAAGATTTGCAATGCTTTGTGATCTCCTTAGCCAGGTTTTCCCTTTACCAGAACACTTCTGTGACATTTATCCATTTTGATGACTCAATTCAGTGGTGTTCTGGAGCAATCTCATCCTGGCTCCTGAGAACCAGTTGTAATATTTCCAGGAATTTTCTGAGCCAGTTGATAAACACACCCTTAACTCAAAATTAAGCTATATAAACCTACAATTAAATTTTATATTAAAAACAAACAATAATTGCTTCAAACTCATCAATTCCTAATTATTTTACTCGTCCCTACGTGCTTGAGGGTTTTTTACGTCCATTGTGGCTGTTTGGTAGAAATGCTATATAATTGGTAGAAATGCTATATAAAAATGTGCTCAACACATCTCTTTCCATAACATTGATAACTTGAAATTGACCATGGTGGGGGTATTTATACCACACACACACACACAAATGCAAACTTCACAGATCACAGCTTGATTTATTGTTTTGTTGATTGTCTATACGTGTACCTTCCTAGATGGTAGCACCAAGGCACATGTGGCTATCAAGCACTTGAAATATGACTAATACAAATTAAGATGTGTTAGAAGTATAAAATATACATTGGATTTTGAAGGCAATATGGAGAAAAGCAGTAAAATATCTCTACTAATTTGTATATCTCCTACAGCTTGAGATTATACTATTTTGAATATATTTGTTCAAATAAGATATATTATCAAAGTTAATTTTAATCTGTTTATTTTTAAAATAGATACTAGAAATTTATACATACATGGCTCACATAATATTTCTATTGGACAGTGGCCTAGACTTTAAAAAGTGATGATGGAGAAAAACGTTAGCAATACAGATTAAACTTAAAAGTATGTTTTTCCTTTACTCATTACATTGTGAATACTGCGTACACACACACAGACACACACACACACAGATAAATAATCTTCCAGTATTTAAAGACTGTTATCTGGTTTAGCAAAGAAGCTACTCATATTATTGACAAACAAGTGAAGTTTTGACATATATATTCGTTGTTTTACTTTAGTCTTACTTATTAACATAGATGAAAATATAAACCAGCACTTATTTTAAAACTATATTTATTCGTAAATTGCAAATGTAGATTTACTATGTACGGATGTGTTTTGGCAAATATCAGTGAAAGCATCCCATGAGGGTCAATTGGCTACATGTAATTTACAATAAAAAGTGCTTTGTAGTTTATTATTTGTAAGTTTTGTTTGATACATCCTTTATATCACTAACATTTATAATGTGCATATACATAGACATGTACATTTTTTTCTGAAAGCAAGTTATTAAACATTTGCCAGCACACCACTGGTTCAACTCCAGCCCTTTTATCAGCTGCCGTTGTCCGTCAACTCTTCATTCCTGTAAAATTAGCATCTTACAACACATCTTTGCATATCACATTGGCAAAATAACTATGGTCAGAAACTGAAGAACATACAATTAAAACATATAAAAATGAAGAAAATAAAGTTGATCCATATAGAAATGCAGCAAAAAGACTGATTAGAACTTAAAAATCTCAAGATAATTTTTGAGGTAAGTCAACTGTGTTCAATATAGAAAAGTAAGAAATCAAAGTTAATAAAATCGCTTCTCTGACTTTTTAAATTCAACAAATGTCTTTCCAAAAATAGAATTTAAAAGAATTTAAACAATTTAAATTTATTTAGGTGACATTCGGCACTTGCTGTTTTTTGACAAGGGCTGTGGTTATTTATTTTTAGCTCAGAATCAGGTCTTTATGTTTACCTAAGCCTGCTTCATTAAGTTTGAGACAGCCCATCTGTGTGCTTCATTAATCAAATTATCACACAAAAAGTGTAGAACCACCACTCTGGCAAGTGCTGTGATGAGTGGCCTACCCTCCAAAGTAAGAGAAGCCTGCTCTGAGGCTGTGGAAGTGTGAGGTGTGAAGCCCTAGGAAGAAGGAGGAAAGGATGGTAAGATGCCTTCTGGGTGCAGAAAGCAGCAGGGGAACATGCCCTGTTGGGGGAGGGAGCACCACAAATAAAAGGGACTGAAAGAGGCTTTTGAGCATAGAACAAAGAAAAGGAGAAGGAAGTTGCTTCAAGGTAAGGCCAGAGAGGTAGGACGGCTCAGATCTACATGTAAACACGTTAACAGTATTCTATTTCACCTTGCGAGCTGTTAAAAGTGAACTAAATGTGACCCGAGAAGGACTCTGTACTTCTATATTTGAGTCCTTGTGGACAAATTGCAACCTAGCTTAATAGGTAGACAAAATTGAAAACCTAACTTAGGAGTATGCACCTGTAACAATAGCTGGGTCTTGGCCAATCCCAGCGCTGGACTTCAACCAGTCATACACTGCTGAGTGTTCAAACTGTGTTCAAATAAGACAAACGCCAGCCTGTAACCAATTCAGCTGCTCTGTACCTCACTTCCCAATTTCTGTACGTTATTTACCTTTTTTGTCTATAAATATTCTTCCACCACGTGGCTGCACTGGAGTCTCTGTGAATCTGCTGTGATTCTGGGGGCTGCCCAATTTGTGAACTGTTTGTTGCTCATTTAAGCTCCTTTAAGTTTAATTCGGCTGAACTTTTCCTTTTTTTTTTTCAAGTGTTCTGAATCTTCTTTATTAGACAGCACAGAAATAATGGGTTTAGATTATATTACAAAAAGAGCTCAAACTGTTCAAATACAGCAACTGGGCTTGCTAGGGCACAGAAGGGGGAATTCTTCAGACTACTATACAGGGACACAAAGACTCCTCATCCTAAACAAAGTATTAAGGTACATAGAGAAGTTTCTTGTAAGACAGAAAACAGAGAAATCCACAGTAACTCTAACACATTCCTTAAGGAATAAGCATGTATTTGTAGGAAGCAAACATAACTTTCCATAGAGAAACCACTTTCACAGGATGATTAGGTGGACCTGCAATGAAGAAAATACAGTTCAAAAGATGGGTTCAGACTTACACCAAGTTTTCACTAAAATGTTTTAAAAAAAAGACCCTTCTCTGTATCAAAAGAATTTTTAAAAAATACATCACAGATAAAATAAATCTCAGGAAAGGTCGAGGTCCTGTTCAGAGACATACGTTTGCAAATTAATGTAAATTTTAAAGTTTGACAACAAAAATACTGTTTGGAACTACCTAGAATAGGCCAAGCTAAGTTCGTGTTCTGTTTTAGTGTATTACATTGAAATGAATCTCATTCTCACTATAATTTTTTTCTTCTTAACCTTAATCACCAGCTGCTGGTCAACTGAAATGGACATGAGAACTATATAAATGTCAGAGAAATATGTAAACCTCATTAATGTTTCCAAAAATTCATTTAGAGATAGAAAGAGGTCCAAATAGATGCCTGTCTAAATGCAGTGCAATTACGTTACAATTATCTTTCCAAATACACAGATACGTTCTGTCTTTTCTCAGCTCATTACTGACTCAAACAATTTGCCCTTCTGGGATCAATTGTTTGCTAATAAATAATCGTTTACAGTCACAAAATGATATTAGGAGGTTTTCTTATTAGTTTTCCTACTGCACCCTAATACGATGGAAAACTGGCTGATTCCCAAGAATCTAACCTTAACCTCGCTTTGTTTAACAGCCCAGGAAATGATGAACCATCTGCGTCAGAAAATAATGGACGGCCAAGAGGAAATACTGTTTAATTGTAGATTAACCTCCTCATGAAGCAGTCTGAAGCAGCTTTAGAATTAGCAACTATAACCAGAAAAAGAAACAAATGGCTCATGAGCGTTTTCCTCTAACATTTAAGATCCAGAAAGAATGCAAAGGGATTTTTATTACATTTATCTACAAACATTCATTTCCACAGTGGAAACAAAAAATCATCAAGGTCAAAACTGATTCTCAAAACTGCAGTCACTGCCCTCCAATTTTGTTTGCCCAAATACCTTTAATGCAGCAAACCATCAAACCATCTCATGCACTTAAGAAACTGTTTATTTTTTAAAAAATTCAAAAACCTCTTTTCCATTATTTTCAGGTTGTTATAATATTAAAATTAATATTTTCCCTGGTTTCTTTAATATTAACAAATCCACCATTGGGGAGCACAAATTGTTTTATTATCATCAACATGGCACTTAAGCAAATGAAATCTTGTCAAGTACATGGTGACTTGGGTTTTGTTTCTGCATCTGTCACTTGGCGAATGAAGATACCATCTTCAGGGTGTTCCCTGTCATCCATTTCATACATATATGATGATGTTATTGCAAGCATAGTCCCATCATTACTGAAGGCAAGTGATGCGATGCTCGTGGGGTACCGATGGAACTGGCACAGTCGCTTTTTGTTAAATGGATCGCAAATACTTCCAAAGCCATCAGAACTACTTGTGGCAAATGTATTGTGGATATTGTGAAAAGAAATGGCATTGACTGGGTAAATCTGCTGAATATTATTTTCTTTTAGTCTGTGACATTTGAAGGCACACTTCTTCTTCTGTACCTCAGGGCTTGGGTCCAAATACTCAACGGCCACTCGGCCTTCAATAGAACTTAATACATAAGCCTGCTTGTTTGGAAAGGCTCGTATGCAACGAGTCTGGTATTTCAGGCTGGACTCCCTGCGCTGCTGCACGTAACCCATGTTCTGTAAGTCTCACACCAACACTGCGGCCTGCTGTTCCCACAATCAGCCGGTCTCCAGACACTGAGAGGGTATATATACCTTTTCAGGCTGAGAGAAGGTCCCGGCATTACAAGGAGTTCTGGAATCCCACAATTAAACTGTCTGATCCCAATTTCCAGTGACCACCACATTCACTTCTGGACAGTATGCAACACATCTGATAGGGGCATCATGGGTCCCAACAAGATTTTCTTGATCAATGTTCAAATCATGCATTTTCAATTGATGGTCTAGTCCTCCACTCCAGGCATGCATTGGATGGTAGAAGGCGCAGTCCAGGACGGCGCCGGTGCGCTGGTACTTGAGCCGCACGGAGTTGGCCGGCACACCGTAGAGGCGCACGGACGTGTCCCAGGAGGAGACAAGCAGGAAATGGGAGGTGCTGGGGCTAAACTTCACCGAGGAGATGCCATCCTCGGGTGGCTGGTTCAGCTTGAACTCGTTAGAACTGGTCGTCTTGGGCTCCCCTCAGAAGCAACGTTTCCACTACTTGCCGCTCTCTGCCGCCTCCGCCGCCTCCTTGCTTCCCTCAGAGCACTCTGAAGTTTTTCTTTCATCAGAGAGATGAGAGGCCATTGAGGTGGCAGTGGCGGACGGGAGGGCAGCAGCATTGATGGACATGGATGAGAGCAGGTGTGCATTCTACGAGGTCAATGCTAACTATAGAAAAAGCAATTGGGTGGGAGGAGATACAGTATGGAGAAAGGAGGATGCATTCTAGGAAGTTATTCCCAGGTAGGTGAGAGAATATAGTACTTTGGAGTAGAGACATAGTAGTGGAGAAGGAAAAAGTGGGTAAGTCGAGAAACTTACAGGAGGCGAAATCACCAGGATTTGATGTAATCTCTACTGAAAACAAACACCGTGCTTCTCACAGAATTAAAAAAAGCCATAGGCCAGGCCTTGCTAGGGCATGTGCAGTCAGCTGTTTTATCTAGCAATTGGAGGGAATTTGTGCTGATCAAGTACGCATTTGTTGTTTCCATTTAGATCTAGAAAAAAGGATCTGAGCGACAAGCTTAGATGCATTGTCTGCGTCTCAGGAACAGAACAAAGCACACTGGCTCAGGCACGAGGAAGCCACTCCCCAATCCTGCCTTTCAGGTGCCAATGGAGAACAACCCCTTCAGCCGAACCATGGTGCTTTACATCTCTCTCCAAACTCCCAGATCTCCTGAGCGGAGATGGTTGATTAAGGCTCTTATCTTTCACGTTCTAAAATCAATTTAATGTTGTTCAGAGCCAGCAATGTTAAAATATATTTGTATTTTGAAACAAAGTTAACGTAGAGAAATGAAAAATAAAATGTTGAGAATTTTACATTTAATTGCAGATATAATTATGTGTTCTGTATGTTACTTAGTTTTCTATCTTAAATAGTTTGAAGGTAAACACGTTTTTTACTTTTTTTTTTTTTTTTTTTTTTGAGACAGAGTCTTGCTCTGTCGCCAGGCTGGAGTGCAGTGGCGTGATCTCAGCTCACCGCAACCTCTGCCTCCCGGGTCAAGTAATTCTCCTACCTCAGTCCCCCGAGTAGCTGGGACTACAGGCGGGCGCCAGCACGCCCCGCTAATTTTTTTGTGTTTTAGTAGAGATGGGATTTCACCATGTTGACCAGGATGGTCTCCATCTCCTGACCTCGTGATCCGCCTGTCTCGACCGACCTTCCAAAGCACTGGGATTACAGGCCAGAGCCAACGTGCCCAGCGTACTTTTTAAAAATTTTTTTAATTGGGAATGTTCTCTACTAAAAAAAGTAACAGCATTCACCATTTTCCTCAATCTTGGATGTCAGATCTCTCTCTCTCGGTGAAACAGATTTTCTAATCTTTCTATCTGCTGTAAAACTTCAAAAAAAAAAAAAAAAAAAACAGATTGGGCAACATAGTGAGACCTTGACTCTTAACACAAAAATGTTAAAAATTGGCCGGGCCTGGTGGTGCGTGCCTATAGTCCCAGCTACTCAGGAGGCTGAGGCGAGAGGATTGCTTGAGCCCAGGATTTCGAGGCTGCAGTGAGCTACAATTGCACCACTATACCCGAGCCTGGGCAACAGAGCAAGACCCTATCTCAAAAAAAGTTCTTCAGAAAAAATATATATACAAGTGTTTGCATAGAGAGTACCAAGATATGACAAGTTACTCAATTTTATAGCCTTCAAAAATCAATCACGCAGTAGAACTCTGTAGGTTTCCACTTAAGTGATATATAATACTGCCAAAAAAGAGAAATATTTATGGCAGTTTTTTAAAGTTTGCTTAAATCTGATTTTTCCCCCACATTGAAAGTCATCCATTTTGTTCTATTTAATTAGAACATGATGGGCAAAAGTGTTAACCTTTCCTCAGGTAATTGTTCATCAAAATCATCATGTCATTGTGCCATGTGACAAGTTTCATATTTGATTAGAAAAATCCTTGGGCTAAAATTAATTTTTTGAGATAAATGTCACTGTGATCGTAATGATTGTACACCAGATTTGTTTGCTCTTCAAATTCAATATGCACCATGCATTCTCTACACATACTGACCTGTTTCATGTTATCCTATATGTTGTAGGAAGGCAAGGCCCAGCTGTGCTGTTGTATGTCAGGGAGCTTACAGAGCAGCGCTAAAGAGGGCAGTCATTTGGGCACTAATGGAATAGGAAACAGGAAATAGAGCCTTCGCTATCTCAGTGGACATACTTTAATGATACCTGTATTTTTTCTTTTTATGACAAGGCAAGAAACAAGATGGTCAATAATCACTACAACAGAATATAATTATAGAATAATTTTACTTGTAGTGCATATTGTCAAAAATCTTATTCTAAAGGCCTTCTACAGATAATTAAGGTCATAGCAGCTGTTGACAAATAGCAAGGAAAAAGGAGTGTTAGCTATTTTACTATGATGTAATGGATGCCTTAGAAACCTGGATGAAATAAGGATCTCTGAAACCAAGAAGGTACATTTCCGCACTCATTGTTAAAGGTGATGCGATTACTGTGGCAAATTTCAAGGCTTTTTCTAAGGTAATAATGATATTGAGAGAGGTGACATATTTGATCAGTTACTAAATGCCATGTCTTCTTCTTAAGACTCTACACGCTTTGTCTTATTCATTCTTCACAACAAGTTTATGAGATGAGTCATATTAACCTCTTTTTAGGTAAGAAAATGGGGTACAGAAACAGTAAGGTGCAGAGTTAGTGCCAGATCCCAAAGATAAGGGAAGTAAATGGCATGTTTTCTATTAGTTGAACCAATTGCTTATAAATATGTTGTGAAATTGTGAAATATACACACGTTGTGAAAAAATCATCATGCAAATTTCAGCATTTTGTAAAAAGACGTCCTCTTGTTGATTATTATAGAAATCTATTCATGCATGTTTCATCACTGTTGTGCATCTGTGTGTGTGTGTGTGTGTGCGCGCGCATGTGTGTGTGGCTCTTGCTGAACTGCTTGACTCTGAGGAACTGCTTGCTCTTATATAACTTCACTACATAGGATTACACTTCTGACTACAGGTTTTGCAGTTTATATCACCCCAGTAGTCAGTGAGGAAAATATTCAAAAGAAACACATAGAAATACATCCTTTAATTTGCCCCTATTCATTCACAAAGGAAATTAAATTGTCTTCCAAAACATGAATGACAGACAACAGTTAAGAGGAAATAACACAGATTCAGGAAGGTTAGAGAATACTGAGTCACACGTTTAAACAACTAAGCATCATTCTTAAAAAGCGTCATTGTGACCAACCTAGAAACCTGTATAAATAATTCTTTGCTTGCTTTACCAAGAGGTGTAATTGAAGTCAGAAGCTCTATAAATAAGAGTGCTTTTTTGTTCTGTGCCTTGCACTGCCTTTTGTGGATACAATTGTATAAAACCACATGTGCTGTTTCCCACTTACCCTGTTAACAGATAGCTCTGTTTATTCTCATTAAGAAAAAAAAATCTATAGCTAAGTTCAAATGAACAAGTTGAACAAGTTTAAAAACTAAATTTTAACCATTGATATATCTTAACTGAATCCTAACCATTGATATATCTCCTCAAGAAGATGGATTGCCCTCTTATCTAAAGGGACTGGTTATATAATCTGTCTTAACCTCTTGGGCGAAGTGAAGGCCCTGCTCTCTTAATCTCACACTCTGACTGTAGGGTATTTCTTCCGTTTCTTTTGTGCTCCTTTGCTAAGCAATGCCAATCTAATAAAACTCATCTAAGTCAATACACTAACACTTGGTAGCATTTCAAGAGATTTTTAAAAAGCTTTCATTGTATGATCTACCAGTGAGGTGCACACATATTCACACTTAATGTGCTCTGTGAACACACAGATTTCTTAACATCCCCGTGAGAAACAGTATAGTGGAGTGATTAAGAAAAGGGCTCTGGAGGAAAACTTTCTGAGTGTGAATCCTGCAACTGGCTTTGTAAACTTGGTCAAGCTTTTTAAACCGTTTGAGCCTCAGTTTTCTTATATTTAAACTTGCAGAACCAGTAAAGACAATACTAGATGATTTTAACCAACATGTTTGAAGCATTTAAAATATGCCAGGCATTGTTCTAATCACTTACATTAAATCATTAGGTCCTCACTACGACCCTAAGGAGCAGGTACTACTATTATTATCCCATTTTAAATAAAGAAGCAGAGGCACAAAGAAGTTATTTACTCAAGGTTACACAAGATAACTGCCCTGTCTTTAGTTAAAATGTGGATATTTTGTTTATTGTAGATTTATTTGGATTACTTTTGATTTTTAAATACAATATTAGAATGTTATTTATTTAATAGCTGAGTTTTTTGGTGCCCTGTTAAATTTTGTACCTGAAATAAATGCCTCCTTTGCTTCACCCTCGTCCCAGCTTTGAGTTGTTTATCAGTAACAGTTATTGAGGGAATTAAATGAGGTAATGCGTGTGGAATACTTTGCACTGCCAGGGCTCTATTAAATGGTAGCTGTCCTTATTATTCTTTCGTGTAAATAAATAAAAACAGGGCAATTTTTCTAAATAAACACATAATGAAAGTTTGAAGAATTTATAATTCTTGCCTCTCTCTTCATATAATAGAACTTTAAAAGTCTGCTTTTATATCTAAAATTACCAAAACTTTTATAATACTTCCTCCTTTTCCAAAACACTTTTATATATAATATATATTATATGTGTGCTATGTTATACACACACGAAGTTTCAGCTTTACAACAAAATTAGGAAGATAGGGAGAGTATCTATTATCTTCTTCTTAAAAGATGGAAAACAACAAACTCAGTGGGATTAAGTTGTTTGCTCACCCAGATAACTAGTCATGAAAAGCGTTACATTGTCTTTTCTACACCTTTAAGGGGAATTCTTAGTCATTGCATGAGGCAGACACTTTCCTGCCTCAAAATCTGCATAATGTTACGTCAGGAGTCTGATGTGCACAATTTCTGCCTGCTTGATCTTCTGTTCTTCTGCAGACAAAGTGATGAAGTGGGTAGGATAACCAGGGAAAATGCTCCTCATTGCTGAATGCCTCCAACCCTTTGTTTTCTCCCTGAATGAGCCATAAACACTTGCTGCTTCTCTTGGGAGCCAAGGTGGGGGAGGGGTGGGGGGCAGGGAGTTGTGGTTAGCAACCAAATTAAGAATTTAAAATTCTTCTTTGTTGCTCTTATGTTTTCAAGGTTGTCTAAAAGAAACATGTATTTTCAGACAGTAGTGAATCCTGAGTTGATTAAAAAATTAAAAGAAACATGCAAGTGTTTTATAACTTATGAAATGACATTTTTAAAAAAAACCCTCTGAGTCTTTAGTTTGTGAGTATTCAAACTACATTATCCTTCATGGCTATACCTAGAATACTTAGAAAAATTATTATGATGACTTCATTTCCTGAAATAATTTAATTTTAAGGATATTTGTTTTCAGCCTGTGCTTTATGATTAAGATTATCTTGTCCTTTCTCATTTCAGATTTTGATTATAGTTTCCTCATTACAGAATGACACTTAATCACAGTGTGAATAGTAATGCTCCTAATTTTCCAGAAATAATGCATAAGCTTATGACTTCTGAAATGATCTGCTCACACTTGTGCTCCTACAGGGGAAGGACAGCTTTGGTGCAAATATCTTTTGCAAGGAAAATGGAAACAACAAAGATACAATGTATAGCGTCAATAAATGAGTCACGGTAAAATATTTTTCATGTTTCATCTGAAAAATAATTTTAATTCTACAGATACTCACCTTTTTTATTGTTCTAATGCTACAGGATAAACCCAGCCATTTAAGTATTTTAAATTGTGTTTCTTTAATCTCATTTTTTATTACTGTTTCACATGTTAAAGTCAAATCAAAACACCATGCTCGTGAAATCTGGAATTACAGTTAACAACTATGTAAAAACCAATGACTTTTATTATGTTGATATAGCAAAAATTCATTAAATTGGTTAGCTTTCATAGTTTAATGCTATCTAGTATTTGTTGAATACCTCTTTGGTTAGAAGTATCACCCAAAGGCTAACAAGGTTAACACTGGACCCAGACTGCCTGGATTTGGGTCTGGCAAGCTCTGTGACATTGGGTGAGCTATTTAATCTCTAAGTCTCAGTTTCAGCCTTTGTAAAATTGCATTAGTAATAATACATATCACATAGGATCTCTGAGTATCACAGAAGTTCATGAATTAAAAAGCAAACAAAACAATGCAGCAACCTCAATTTCTGCCTCCTCAGAAGAAAGAATTCGACCGAGGGGCATATAGCAGAAGGAGAGACCGAGGCAAGTTTTAGAGCAGGAGTGAAAGTTTATTACAAAGTTTTAGAGTAGGAACAAAAGGAAGGAAAGTACACTTGGAAGAGGGCCAAGTGAGTACTTGAAAGACAAGTGCACTGTTTGAACCTTTGAATTGGGGTTTTATAAGTTGGCATGCTTCTGGGGTCTTGTGTTCCCTTTCCCCTGATTCTTCCCTTAGGGTGGGCTGTCTGCATGCACAGTGGCCTGCTAGCACTTGGGAGGGCAGCATGCACAGTGTGTTTACTGGAATTACATGCATGCTGACTTGAGACTTTCTTCCCTTACCAGTCAAATGTCCCTAAGAGATCAAATACCAGCTAAAATCTGCCATTTTGCCTTTTAATGCACATACTTGAGCCCACTCGCCCAACTCCTCAGATGAGGAGCTTCCAGATAAGCTCCTTATCAGGAAGCTGCTCGTTACCAGTTTCATGTGTTTCTGTTTGTTGGAGACTACCTTTCCCTGGTGCTGGCTGTGACTAATCATTATTTTGGATAAATAGTTAACAACTGTCTGACCATCACCTAATGGTTGTCTCACATTCCTGGTGTGTGTGTGGTGGGTGGGGAGGAGAGGGCTCCTCATGCCTGACTAGCTACCTGCTATAACAGTCAGAACTGGATAAAATGTTTTGTGGTTACCACTATGAAGCCATAAGATAAATAGTGGTGTCCAATTTTGTACACAAGGAGAGCTCACAGTCTCTGAAGTTTGTCTGCAGTAGGGAATAATAAACAAAGGTATGGCTTAGCTTATGATATGACCATCTATCATATCCTATAGACAAAGGCAATCAATATATGCTCATTTGCTCATTCATTTACATGTGCTTAATTCTGTATACTCTTATCTCTATGAAAAACAAAAGAAATAGCACGTACATGCATACACACACAGGAAAATATTGAAGGTAATTCTCATGTACTTTGGAAATATTAGCTTGGACAACGCAGATAAAGCTTGAGGTAGGCCTCATGTGAAGGGTAGGTCTTGAATTGCAGAAGAAAGAAAAAGTTTCTATAAGTAGGAAAATAACTTTCATAAGGCAAGCTAAGAGGATCATCTTACTACATTTCTAGTTTAGTATGGGTCTTCATCAAACTTTATGAGGATAGGGACCAGCCCATTCTTTTTAAACAAGATATCTTCTGCATTTAACATGGTGATTAGCATGGCAGGTATTCAACAAATGTTTATTAAATAAATAAGGGAGAATGAGAAGTGTGTACAAACCAGTGGCAGTACAGGCAGAAAAGTCACCTTTTTAAGTTAAACCATGGGCAGGATGGAATAGAGCTAGGGAAGGGGGGTGTATAGTTGGGGTTCTCCAGAGAAACAGAATCAATAGCATACATGCATATATAAAAAGATAAAATGAGAATATTACAACAAATTTGATTTAAAAATGTTTAGATGAAATGAACAATTTCCTAGCAAGGACTTATCAAAAACCAACCTGAAGCATTGTATAATTATAAATTAGTTCATCGTTTTTAAAATTCCCACAAATCAGGGACAAAACTAGCTTTGTGGGCTCTTGTACACATCTTTGAAGATCCTGTGTAAGAAAGAAAAAAATACATATGTGTACAAATACAATATTACACATGAAAATGAGTATTTCTTTGAATGAGAAAATAAGTCATAATAGAATATTGAATGAATATGTTAGTAGTGTCAAATATCCAAGTATCATGACACCAAATATGTTACTGGTGGAAGGTGTCTGAATTACAGGTGGTGAATTCACATGGGTCTGAAGCAACCTCAATCTTTGCCTCTTCAGAAGAAAGAATTCGACTGAGGGGCATAAGACAGAAAAGGAGATGAAGGCAAGTTTCAGATCAGGAGTGGAAGTTTATTTAAAAGGCTTTGGAACAGGAAAAAAGGAAAGGAAAGTATGGTTGGAAGAGACCCAAATGGGCACTGAGGTCAAATGCAGTATTTAACCATGATCGTAGGAATTTATAGGTTGGCTCGTTTCTACATGATTCTTCCCTTAGCATGGGCTGCCCACATGTGCAGTGCCCTCCTTAGCCTTGGGAGGCAAGCAGGTACAGTGTCTTTAACAAATCCCATTTATGCCTAGTGTTCCATTACTGGAACGCTAAGCATGTGGGAATTATTTATATTCTACTGCTCAAGGTCATTGCCAAGGTCTGATTGCAAAAATTCAAAAAATTGTAACCTCAGGCATAAAAGGGTTAGGAAGTTGTATGTATGCCCGTCTGAGGCTATTCTCCTTTTCTGGTGTGTGCCTTTGGAAGATCACACTCCGCCATTTTGTCTCTTAATGTGCATGCCCGGGAAGTTGCTTCTCCCTGGTGCCTACATTCAATTAACACTTTTGCAACAAGTGTGGAGCATCAGGAAACGGCCTCTCCCTGGCACCAGATGCCAATTTATCACTTTTAGAGAGGCAATGTGGTAATTGCCAAAACGGCACCTGATACTCCTAGTGGATGGGAAAGAGTCCTCTCCTACCCTGTTCATGCCTAACTGCTTGTAACAAATATATATATTTGTTTTGTGTGTGTATATATATATTTGTTATGTGTATATATATTTGTTATGTGCATATATATTTATGTGTGTGTATATATATATATACTTGTTACAGGTAGTTAGGGATGAACAGGGAAGGATATAGGTAATGAGTGATATAAGTAGTAAGTCTTTGGGGGAGTCATTTCTGGTTTGGCACAAATTCAAGCATGGCTTTGACAAGATGTCAGCATACGTGTGAAATGAAAACATTAAAAGAAGTTTCCCAGGATGATGGGGATGGCTCTAGAGTGTTTGGGAAGAATAATGCTTTCATTTCTTGAGTGTTGCCTTGTGTTAGGTACTGACATATATATAATCACTGATTTTCCCAGTGGCCCCTGAACAGACTTTATCCTTGTGAATTATCCATTTCACAGCTGATGAAACTGGCAATGACAGTGGGTAAATAGTTTGCCCATAAGCATGAAGCTAGCAAGTTGGAGGTTGTTGATTAAAGCTGGGTTGCATCTGCTTTCAGAATTCATGTTTTTCTCTTTCTGGCCCGTCACTTAACCTGCCGTATGAGTTTTGGCAAGCCACTTACCACCATTGTTGGTTTGTTCTTCAGTTAAAAAACAAAACAAAAAAACATTGTGGATATATTTTCAGGCTGGGCACGGTGGCCCACACCTGTAATCCCAGCACTTTGGGAGTCCAAGGTGAGTGGATCACCTGAGGTCAGCAATTCAAGACCAGCATGGCCAACATACTGAAACCCTGTCTCTACTAAAAATACAAAAATTAGCCAGGCGTGGTGGTGCACGCTTTTAATCCCAGGTACTCCGGAGACTGAGACAGGAGAATTGCTTGAACCCAGGAGGTGGAGGTTGCAGTGAGCTGAGATTCATAAGTCATTATTGAAATGTTACATAAATTAAGATTTTCAAATTTGAGAGATACCTCTATCAAGTTTCTTTCATATGTAAACTATAAAATGTCAGGGTATTATCAAGTGTATTCCTGACAGGAGAGGAGACTTATTTTGACTATTCACTGAGAAGAACCAAATCCTCTGCTGACAATCTATTCATCTATATAATAGAAGAATTTTCCACATATTAATTCTGAATTCTGTATTTTGTCACCATTTGACGCTGAGTGCAATAGGATAAGACTACAGTGCAAGACAACCTCTGGTCCTATACCTTTGTGTGAGGACACTAGGTAAAATAGCATGATAATAAATTCACTTCTGTCAAAAAGAATATTCTAGGTCATGAACGTTTCATCAGTAAATTTTTCCAAACAAGGAAGAAGTAGTGTCAATCTCTCACAAAGCCTTCAACAAATAGAGAAAGAGAGAATAATTACTAACTACTTTTAAGAAACTATTAAAATTTCAATACAGGCCAGGCATGGTGGCTCATGCCTGTAATCCCAATGCTTTGGGAGGCAGAGGCAGGTGGATCACAAGGTCAAAACATCGAGACCATCCTGGTTAACACTGTGAAACCCTGTCTCTACTAAAAATACAAAAAATTAGCTGGGCGTGGTGTTGGGCACCTGTAGTTCCAGCTACTCAGGAAGCTGAGGCAGGAGAATGGCGTGAGCACGGGAGGCAGAGCTTGCAGTGAGCCGAGATTGCACCACTGCACTCCAGCCTGGGCGACAGAGCGAGACTCTGTCTCAAAACAAACAAACAAACAAACAAAAAAATTCAATACTGACAGCTAACAAAGACATTACAAGAAAGAAAAATGACAAGAAATCGCTCATAATCATAAATGTAACAATATAAAACCAAGTATTAGCAAACCAAATCTAGTTATATATAAAAGGAATAATACTTCATGACCAAGTTGGGTTTATTCCAGCATTTCTAGGTCTCAAATTTATCTTTGAACTCAATCAATGTAACTTAATACATTAACAGAATAGAGGAAAATAATCACATGATGATCTCGATAGGTGCGTAACTGCTTTTGTTAAAATATAACACTTACTCATAATAAAGAATGATTAGCTGAGAAACCTATCAGAAGACTTCCTTAACTTGGTGAAGATATCTGTAAAAATCTTTCAGCAAACTAAATGGTGAGAAGAGGAATCAGATGAGAATGCCCAGTAGTCAACATTGTAAGGTCCTAGGCTGTGTAATAAGGCAAGAGGAAGAAATAAAGGATATGAAATTTAAAGAGAATAAACTTTTTTTTATCAAGATGACACATTTGTGTACACAGAAAACACAAGCACATCTACCTACAGATCAAAGAATTAATAAAGGAATACAGCAAGTTTGCTGGATATAAGCTCTTTCTATAAAAGCAACTGTATGTTTACATAACAATGATCAATTAGACATTAAAAATTTAAAAATTACAAATGCAAAAATAAAATCCCATAAATACGTATGAATTAAAGATGTGTGAAGCTTCTACAAAGAAACCTATAACACATGATTAAGAAGTTAAAGAAGTCAGAATAAACAAAGAAATATACCACATTCATGGATTAGAAGACTCAATATTATGAAGGTTTGATTCCTCTCAAATTAATCTATAAACTCAATGCAATCTCATTAGCAAATCTCAGCACGTCCTTTTTAGTAGTAATTGACATGTGGACTCTAAAATGTATAGAAATACACTTGATCTCAAAAAAAAAAAAAAAAAAGTAAACGGTAAAACATAAAAACTTCTAGGAAATAATGTAAGAAAATATCTCCCTGACCTTGGAGTAGCCAAAAATTCTCTAAATGAGGCCTCAAAAAACACTACACAAAAAATGAAATCCGGGCCGCTTTCATTGCCATGTGACTCACATGGCTACACAGGGCTTCATGCTTGGTTTAATGTTCTATGTCCTCATCTTGAAATTTTTACTAATTTTTGAATATAGGATCCTACATTTTGATTTTGTCCTAAGCCCTGCAAATTATGTAGCTGGTCCTGTACAGAATAGATAAATTGTCCTACATTAAAATTAGGAACGCACATTCATCAAACAACCTTATTAAGAGAGTAAAAAGACACAAAGTGGGAGAATAAATTTATGATACATCTAACCTCAAGACTAGTATCCAGAATAAAGAATTTTTACAAATCATTAAGAAAAAGTACAATCCAATTAAAAATGGGGAAAAGGATGAAACAATTCTATCATAAAAGAAGATAGCTACATGTCTAATAAAGAAATAGCAAAGTGCACAATTTCATTAGTCATCAAAAAAAATGCAGAATAAAACAACTGCAGGAAATATCCATAGAAATGCCTTCCAGAATGATTAAAAAGTTTAAATTATGATATCAAGTGTTGACAATAATGTAGAACAGTAGGAACTGTCATACTTCTGATACTGTAACAGACACGTCTCATCATTTTGAGAGGTGATTTAGACCCTGGCAGAGTTGTGGTTAAATTTGTGATAATTATACAAAATGACAAGCAAATGAATAAACTACACAATTCCAGTGAAAATTAAAACTTGTGGAGGAAAGAAAAATTATTCTAGATGGTAGATGGCTCAATTGTAAGTAGCATTTGCATGTTTATAACAAAATATTCATAATAATTTAAATACTAATATTGATCTAGTTAAATTAAGACAAACATTTTATCACAACAGAGGTGGAACAGGGTGAAGACATAAAATAAAAGTATATCCTTATATTCCTAGTGGGACGCCAATAGAAAATCCCAAAACTAAAAAAATAGTAAGTAGCAATATAAGCAAATTATTTAGTCATATGGAGATAAAGAGTAAAAGAACTAAAAAACTGAGTTGAAAGTTATTTCCTCAAGTAGAAGAATGGGAACTATCTATTTTGGTAAACACATTATAAAATCAACCTTTTAAATTAAATGCCAGAAGATCTTAGGTATAAAAGAAAGAAAATTTAAAAAGAACTAAATAAAAAAAATTTTTTTTGTTTTGTTTTGAGACAGAGTTTCGCTTTTGCTGCCCAGGCTGGAGTGCAATGACGCGATCTCGGCTCACCGCAGTCTCCACCTCCTGGTTTCAAGTGATTCTCCTGCCTCAGCCTCCAGAGTAGCTGGGATTACAAGCATGCGCCACCACGCCAGGCTAATTTTGTATTTTTGGTAGAGAAGGGGTTTCTCCATGTTGGTCAGGCTGGTCAATAAATGAATTTTTAAAAGAAAGAAAATAGTTAAGAAAAAAGAGAGAGAAAGAAGGAAGCTGGGAACTAATTTTCAAGTCTCCAATAAAGGGATTTCCAATAATAATGGATATCTGGACCTTTCCAGTAAAGTCGGAGTCTCACCATGACCCTCCTCCTGCTCTTGTAGTCATTGCCTGACTAGCTGGGTAAAGATGGGTAAGTTAACTCCCGTGTCTCAGTTTTCTCATTAGTTAAATGGGCCAATAGTAGAATCTACCTCATCTACTAAAGCGAAGTTATCACAAAGCTAACACAGTGGCTTTAAAGTTTTGTAAATTTGCAGAGGTAAAATATTTAAAGCACCGTTGACAACCAAAGTCACAACAAAGCATAAACCTTACAATGCTTGGCTGGGCCCAGTGGCTCATACCTGTGATACCAACACTTTGGGAGGCTGAGACAGGAAGATAGTTTGAGCCCAGTAGTTTGAGACCAGCCTGGGCAACAAGTAAGACCTCATCTGTATTTACAATTTTTTAAAATTAGCTGAGTATGGTGGTGCTTGCCTGTAGTCCGGACTACTCGAAGGCTGAGATGGGAGGATCGCTTGAGCCCAGGAGTTTGAGGCTGCGGTGAGCCGAGCTTGTTCCACTGCACTCCAGCCTGGGTGACAGAGTGAGACCCTGTCTCAAAAACAAAACCCAAACAAACACACAAAGAAACAAAAACTTGCAATGCTCCAGTTATTTATCCATAATACCTTCCTCATAAAAAATCAGGAAAGGGATATTAGTTTGGGGAAATAGCTTCTCTGAAGTCCAGAAAATCTTGATGAAATGACTCTGCCACCCATGAAATTTCATCTCCTCACTGAGAGTACTCTCGCCACTCAGATACATTTTCTGTCATGTAACAAGTGCTGTGTACACAGTGAGGGTCTGGATATCATTTGCTGTCTTTCCTGCTGACCACTTCTTTCTTTAGCTGCACTTTCTTTAAATGCAGTGAAAGTCTGCATCTGGTCAAAGACTCATTGTGTCTTTAGGCCTGTGAGGCACTTTTCTTCTATTATGTGCTGATTTAATCAGGTCATTTCTCAGAACTTTCCTGACCCCCGCTGGCACAGCCCACAAAGGTCTGCAGAATTTTCTACTTCTATAAATCCTCAAGCATTCAGCCAGCACCTGTGAGGGCAATCCCTCACAAAATACAGCTTTTCTCAACTCAGACCTCATTTTAATATAGAGGATATGTGTGCTTGAAACCCTGGAGGTTATTTTCATCGCAGTTAGAAAGTTTGTTATCAAATCCTATTTATAATGTTTTTGAACAGTGGCCTCATGTTGAACATAACAATGATGAAGAAATGCAAAGCAGCCTCCATAGGTGGTGGCAGAAGGATGAGGACCCAGCAAAGGCATGGAGAGTTAAGTGGACTAATTATGCAATCGGTGCAACAGAGACAAAGGATCTGTGACATGGCTCCACCCCTGCATCCAAGACAAGGATCTCCTGCTGAAAGAACCTCTGGACTGGCCTCTGGGGCTCTTTTGGCACCAGACCATTGTTCTCTGCTTCCCCACTTATTGTTTCTGTAACACACAGATTGGTTTAAAGCTTTTAAATATCTATTAAATTATCTCTATACCCCAGTTGAAACAAATTCTATGGTTAATTTCTTACATATTATTTAATTTTTTTTTTTGGCCTTACTCATCTCTCAGAGATTACTCATTCATGCTAATGCTTTTGGTCAACAAATAGGTGCTCCATTTTTCACACTATTCTTCATCTTCTAGATTACAATTTTGACCTATTTTTAGTCTTTGAGGTTATAGGCCCATGAGTTCTAAATGCTAGCAAGGCATTAATATGGACTCCATTGATCCACTGCTAAGAGGAGTGAAAGAAACCTCTTGTATTAGATAATCTCAGAAAGTCTGAAGAGGGCAACTGTTACTAGTAATTAGCACCTTTTCAATACAGGAAAATGAGATGGTGGATGAGAGAAATATTGGGAGAAAGTGGTTGCATTAGTGTTCTATTGCAGCATAAAAAGTTACCACAAACTCAGTGGCTTCAAATGACACAAATATATCATCTAACAGTTTCTGTAGGTTGGAAGTTCAGGAAGGGCAGGGCTGGGCTCTCTGGTCCGGGGCTGATCTGGCTTCAATGAAGGTGTCAACAAGGGTGTGGTTTTGAAATGGAGCACTTTCAAGCTCACTGGTTGTTGGAAAAGTTCATTTTTTTCTCAGTATCACGTGCACTCACCATTTTCTTGCTGGCTTTTACCCAGAGGCCATTCCAGGCTTCTAGAAGATGCCAGAGGTCCTTGCCTCTGGCCCCCATAGGCCTCCACATGCATGGAGGTTGACATTTTTCCAGGCCGGCCTGAGTATATCTCTCTGATCTCTTCTACTCTGGCCATCCAGAAAAACTCTGCCTTTAAAGGTCTCATTGCAGGTCAGGCTCTCCCAGGACAGTCTCCTTTTCTTAAGATCAGCTGATTTGGCATCTTAATTACATCCGAGAAATCCCTTCACTTCAGCATGTGAATTGGTGTTTAATTGAATAATTGCGAGAAGGTGTGAGTACACCAGGGTCCCTAAATCTTGGGAATGTTTTAGGATTCTGCCCACCAAAATGGTCTGGGGAGAAATGAAGAAAACTTTTTTATGCTGAATATCCAGTGCACGGCGAATGAGCTGCTTGTGTCTAGTAACTGTAAGTGATGAAGTCATGGCCTAGGTGCAGGTGGCCTCTCTGCAGAGATTCCTGGTTAAAAGAGCCCCCCTTCATCAACCTCCCCTACTTCCTTTCCACTGATGGCAAGTTTTACAAAGAAACCCACCCTACACTGAACACAGGGGTTCTTTAAGACTTCCGGACTTGATATGCAATCTACAGATCTGTTAGTTGACTCGCTTTTTAAAAATTAACTTTATTATTGAAGTATGACATTCATATAAAAAGTGACCTAATCATAAGTGTTCAGCTCAACAAATGATCACAGAGTGAACACGCCCACATAACCACACCCATCTCAAGCAATAGAAGCATCCCAAAGGCTCCCTTAATGTCCCCCCTCAGGCTTTATATCCTCCTACTTCTCTTAAATTAAACATTACCCTGACTTTTGATACCATAGGATTAGGTTTTCCTCTTTTGTGAACTTTTTTATAACTGGAAACTTATAAATAACCTTTTCGTCAGACGTCTTACATTCAATATTGTGTTTGTGAGTTTCCATTGGAAGAACATGCCACAATTTATTTGGCCGTTCTATTGTTGATGAACCTTTGCACTGTTTCCAGTTTTTGACTTTTACAAATAATTCTGTGAACATCTTTGAACCTGTATTTTGGTGGGCTGTGCACACCTGCCTGTTGTGCATATTCCTAGAAGTGGAAATGGCAGGTTATAGAGAAGGCGGGAGTTCTACTAAAACATTTACTGCCAAAGAGTACCTCCACCCTTAACTGTGGTTAATGTTCCAGTTTGAAGACTGTTTTACCCTCTATGCAGAGTAAATTTCCAATCTGCTACCGGAGTGGGAAGGCTCAGCCATCCAGCTAGTGGAGTGAGTGAGGAAAGGGGTCTGGGGATTGAGCAACCTCTTATAGTTTCAACTCATTCTCCCTATTTTAGCCAGCCCATCTCTACTCACAACCCCCTTCAAGAGTTATGTGGTGCTGTCAGCTTCAGAACTTTGGTCTTTCATGGCACAAACTGGATTGCTTTTCAGCTTTCCTTACCACTAGTTTTGGATTCACTTTCCACAGGCCTGCTGTCTTTTTCTTCTCTTTTTTCCTTTCCCTCCCCTCCCCTTTCCCTCCCCTCCCCTTCCCTTCCTTCCCCTTCCCCTTCTCTTTCCCCTTCCCCTGCCTTTCCCTTTCCCCTGCCTTTCTCCTTCCCCTTCTCCTTCCCCTTCCCTTCCCCTTCCCCTTCCATTCCCTTCTTTTCCTTTTTTTGGAGATAAAGTCTCACTCTGTTGCCCAGGCTGGAGTGTAGTAGTGTGATCTCAGCTTACTGCAAGCTCAACCTCCTGGGCTCAAGAAATCCTCCCACTTCCGTCTCCCGGGTAGAGATGAAATTTTGCCATGTTGCCCAGACTGGTCTCAAAGTTCTGAGTACAAGCAATCTGCTTGATTCAGTCTCCCAAAGTGCTGGGATTCCAGATGTGAGCCATTACACCTAGGGCTGCTTTTTTCATCTCCTGTTTTCAAGATTTTTGATGCTGCCATGCCCTCTCCCATTTTTTTGCCCCTATGGTTTATACCTTTAAGGCAAAGTTTATTGTCTTTTGTTTTAATGAGGAGCTGGAAGAGAACAAAAGAAGAAAGCACATGTGTTTAACGCTATCTATCTGATGAGGTAACATTCCTTTAAATGTTCAACATTCCTCCCAGGGTAAAGGGGTAAAGGAAGTTTTTTTTCATTATTTGAAATGCCTCATGGCTTCACAAAATAAGATTCTAGCCTGCTTCCTGTGGTTAGGATTTTGTTTCTCTCTTTTGTTCTTGTTTTAGGGACATTTATGCATTTTATCTTCCTTATAATGTGTCACAAGGAAACATACCATCTGCAGCACCAAGTCTAACATCATATAACTGTATGTTGATAGAACCAAAGGTATTTATGAGCTGTGACTTCCACAGTGATGGGTTAGTTATTAAGATGTTTTTGAATTATTTAGATGTTTGTTTCTGTTTTATGCCAGTAGTTTGAGAAAATATGTAGCTTAGATCTCAATATAAACTGTTTGGGCATATTTAGGGGGAACAGATAGCACTGGTAGAATTAACAATGTTGTCCAATTGATGGATTCACACACAAAGTTAAGAGTGTCTAGTGATGTTGAACTCTGAAAATTGTGTCAAGTTATTCTATGCCTAGAGGCTGAATCACCTTGAGGCACTTTAAAAAAATTTATTATTATTATAGGAGAAATTACTTGAGGGGCCTGCATCAGTTATGGTGAGGTAAGGCCAACATATACCTATTGTCCTGGCGGTGGGGGGAGGAGAAATAATAGACCATACACGGGCCCCTGTAAGTGACCCTTCCAATGTCATTTGGATTAGAAAATGGTCCTGAAAAGAAAGTGGGAAAATTTACCCAGGCACCAAGTAACTGCTTGGAAGTAAAGAAATAAAGGTTGTTTTGTTTTCTTCATGGGTTTTGGTGTTAGAAAAACCTTTCTACTGTGTTGGAATGTCAATGAAAGATGTCCCCTGGTAGGAAAGAACATCACAGGTCTTGGAGGGAAGGTTGCAATGAATGAAAAGGGAGCGTGTATTGTAGCTAGGGCCTAGAGACCCCTGGCACAGGGCTGACTCTGATACTGCAGGCAGATAAGGCTGAGAACCCTGTGGACCCACTCTACTCAGGCATGCCAGTCCTGTTTTGGTATCAATGGTTGAATATGTGTGTACAAAGTAAACAGCTCAAATAGGCGGGTTTTCCAGGAGCCTCTGCTATAATCAGGACAAGTAGAGGCTTTACCGACAGAGACAGTGATTATCCTATAGACCTTGGGGCTTTGGAAACACCAAAGTGTTCTGTGAGACACTGTGTGGCAATAATAGATGCTGAGGCAAAAGGAACAGAATCAGTGACATGAGGGGACCAGCCAGATGCTAGTTTACTGTCTGCCTGGCATTTGGAAAGAGAATTAATTCTTTTGAACTGAGTAAGATCGTGGGATTCTTGAACAGTTTCAGTGAGAGAACATGTATACGGTGTTGATACCCTAGTATGAGATCTCAGACTTTCTAGTATGAGTGTATGTGAATTCCTAAATTGTTAACAGAAAAAATAGGAGATTTGACAATATTTTCAGCTGGTGAAGCAGGTTGTACCTCTCAATTTTTGTTAATGAGATCCCACTCTCCTGCCATATATATCTATCTTGTTCTAGATAATCTTCCGTTAGTCAGTGTTGAAAATGATGGAACCCACATTACAGGATTGTGATCAGGATTAAAAAGAAAGTAACGACTGCAAACACTTAACACAGTGCTTGACACATAGTGAATGCTAAAGAAATCTTCTTTGCTTCTGTTCTCTCAAATTCTTTCTGGTTGCTACAAAGTGTTTGTAGCACCAGGGTGTAGAGAAGTCATCTATGTTGTGGGCTCTGTGATCTTAGCATTGAAGAAACATCTATGTTATGGGCTGGGTGATTTTAAGCAATTTACAGTCATCTTTCTGGCTTTGGTTTCTTGATCTTCAGAATGGGAAATACTACAACAATTTCCCAGGGGTGTTGCAAGGATTGAATAAGATAAGGTATGTGGCAAGTGCCTCAAATACGGCACTAAAAGTCATGCAAACTGCAGTTCTTCAGATTTTTAGTATCATTCCAAGGAAATGCCAAACCTGGCTCAGTAGCTAGACAATTATAGTGGCTAATCCCGAATCTTCGTCTCTGCATGGAATAGTTTTCCCAGTGAGCCTTCAAAGGAGAAAAAGATCGGAGGTAGATTCTTATTCATTTCTTGAGGAGCATGCTGTTTTCTGTCATTTTTCAGGGATTTTTCATGGCTAGTACTTTCCCACAAGGGCATAAACTGGTAGACAATGATAATTAGTCAGTATTGTTTGAGTTGCTTTAACCTAGGAGTCTGACTGCCTCCCTGCCTCCCCACGGAGTTCACTAGTACTGTATCTCTAAGTGCCTGAGTTCCACCTCTTATTCAGCACCAGCCAGAGTTTCACAATCTTGCCAGGAGGGAATAATTGAAACTAGCAGAAGAAAGAACAGTTTAAGAAGAGATTGCAACATGATGACTCAGTGACAATCAGTTGAAGGAGAATGGAGGAGTGTGGAAGTGCTGTGAAGGTCACCGTTTCATTCATTGAGAATGCTGAACTGGCTCCATAAGGAAGTCAGGAAAAGCTCCATGAAGCCAAATCTCCAGGCAGAGTTCTGCAGTGCAGAGGGGCGCCACACCTCTTTTTTTTTTTTTTTTTTGAGATGGAGTTTTGCTCTTGTTGCCCAGGCTGGAGTGCAATGGCATGATCTCGGCTCACCACAATCTCCACCTCCTGGCTTCAAGCGATTCTCCTGCCTCAGCCTCCCGAGTAGCTGGGATTACTGGCTAAATTTGTATTTTTAGTAGAGAAGGGTTTCTTCATGTTGGTCAGGCTGGTCTCGAACTCCTGACCTCAGATGATCCGCCCGCCTCGGCCTCCCAAAGTGCTGTTATTCCAGGCATGAACCACCATGTCCGGCCTTCCCCCCCCCCGCCAATTCCTGCAAAAGTGAGAAAGTGGCTGTTTCCCACAGGCACGGGATAAATACCAGGCATCCTAAGGGAAGCCGCGTGGCCACTCTCGGAATGTCCCAGGTCCTGATCTGGTCCTCACCACGTAGCTCCCGTGGAAATACGATTAGCTGCTTGGGAACAGTGGTGCTCATTTGAGGAGAATGCCAGCACTGTATTCCACTCTGCTGATTATCTATTCTTTACTACTTGGAATCATTCTTTCTGATTATGTTTTCCCTGGCATCAGAATGCAGTTTTGTTGTGTTTCTGCCATCGGAAATGATTCCCCGAGTGATTCTCTCATCTCTTCCAGACGTCTCTCTCCCCTTTCCCCTGCACCCCTGCCCCATTTGTCTGGCAGTGAGTGAGTCAGCGCTTCTTTCTTCTTTCTCTTTGCCGCGGGCAGTAAAGGGAGACTCCTTAGCAGCTGCTCAGCTACCTCCCAGAGACAGCAGCCTTTCTGCAGTGGGAGCGCGGATTTTACTGATTCTCTGCAGGGTTTCTAAATAGCGGGTCTTCCGTAAATCAAGCCTCATTGTGACTGTGAGTGAAATGGGCAGTAAAGACAGGTGCCAACACTGGAAAACAATTTCCAGCACATGTAGAAATTTAAGGAATTGTTATTCTTTGACTATGGCACTGTACTTTAAGATCTAGCTCGTGTTTGATAAAAGATTAAGTTTTACAGTGTTTGTCACACCAGCGTATAGAAAAATCATCCTTCTCTTGCCCCTACACAGGACTCTAATTAAGCTACCTCAGACACAGGGGTGGATTGAAAGGTTATTTATGGTACACAATTCCTTAATTTGTTTTCGCTTGGCCTCACAAGTTTCATCTTTCCTTTGGCATCTTATCTAGGGCAAGGTTCTCAATCTCAATTTTACTATTTTAGGCTAAATTTATTTTATTTTATTTTATTTTTTGCTCCTATGCATTGTAGGATGTTTAGCAGCTTCCTTGGCTTCTAGCCACAAAACACTAGTAGCATACTCCCTCCTTTCCCAGTAACGACCATCAAAATTGTGCCCTGGGGACAAAATTTTCCGCAGTTGAGAACTGTTGGTCTAATTGAAGATAAGTAGAATAAAAGAAGGACTTAGAAGCCTTGAGCTCAAATCTTATTTCAAAGGCTCCTTAATGTAGCTTCTAACTTTAATCTTTGATTCTGGAATGGGCTGTGCTCCTATAGCCTGCGAGCTGGCCAGTGCTGTTGGCATGAACTCTGGGAAAATGAAGCCAAAATCATGTGTCTGATCCCTGGTAGGCCACGAAGCCCGGTCAGTTCTATGATCCTAGACTGTACTTCTAATCCCAGAAAGCTGTACTTCTGGAAACTCATTCTTTTGAAGAACTGGAATTCTTCTTCCTACCTTCAGGCTCCATCCGTTCACCATCCAGGCAGGCACTGTTAGCAATATCTTAGATGACCTTCCAGAGTTACTTCTTGAATATGCCAGTGAATGTGCATACAGGTTCCTGATCAATTTCCCACTCCCCCAAATGGGCATGTTGTACATACTAGAATGCACCATTTCTTTCTTATCAATGAATCATAGAATTATTCCATATCAGTAGATATTTCATTTCCTCTTTTTTGGGTAAACTGCTATATAGAATTCTATCATACAAATGTATCAACTTATTTAACTTCTCTCACTGATTTGTACTATTATAAAAAAGTGCTGTAGTGAAAAATTTGTGTAAACATCAAAAAGTGAAATTGCTTGGTCAAATTAAATAGGCAGTTGTAATTTTGATATATAGTGCAAATAGTTCTCTGTAGGAGTTATAGTAATTTACCATCCCACCAGCGATACATCACAGCACCTATTTCTCTGCAGTCAGGACAACAGAGTGCTATTACTTTGGATTTTTATTGATTGGTAGAAAATTGTGTCTCAATGTAGTTTCCATTTGGATGTATCCTACTATTGGAGAGGTTGTGTTTCTTCATATGTGTAAGAGTCATTATTTACTTTTTTGTGGACCATTTGTTCATTCCTTGCCCATTTTTCTTTTGGATTGTTGGTTTTTTTTAAATGAATTTCTGGAAGTGTTATATATTAGGGAGACTAACCTTTTGTTATATGAATTGCAAATATTTTTTTCCAATATGTCAATTATTTTTTATTTTGTTCACAATTTTTTGCATAAATAAACTTTACAAAAATTTTATTTCATCTAACAAAAAACTTTTCCTTCATGAATTTTGGTTTCTAGTTATAAAGAAATTTGCATTTTTCTTCTTCTTTTATTATTTTCCCTTTTTTTACATCTAAATTTTTGATCCATGTGGGATTTATCCAGGTAGCTCAGTATAAGTTATAGATCCAATTTTGTGTTTTCCACTACTCAACCCCCGCATCCCCCTGCAGAACTCACTGGCTCTCTTGTTTATTTTTTCAGAGCAGGAATTTTTAAAGGGAGCTTACTAATGTAAGGACATTGTCTACTTTCACCACATGAGCAGTGCCTCCAGCAGTAGAGGGCTGGACTGGGGTGCAGGACTGTAGGCCATTGTCTCCTGCAACATCTCTAGCTCCTCCAAACTACATTAAGGTCACTTCTTCTTTGCACAAAGTCATCGTGTACTTGTTTACTAGATTTGTGGGAGTATATGAGGGTGAAATAGCACATAGATAGGGGAAAGCCTGCTCCTTTCTAATTTTGTATAAACATTGCCAGTTTGAAAAGAATCTCAAATGCATTCAGTGATTAGGAGTCAGTTGGTTCATTCTTGAGTTAGTGAGCGTAGCCTGAATACCTTCAGCATTTGACATTCAAAGTTTACCTTCAAGTGAAAGTTCTTATTTATCTGTTAACCGCTGATATGGTTTGCCTGTGTCCCCACCCAGATCTCATCTTGAATTCCCGTATGTTGTGGGAGGGACCTGGTGGGAGGTAATTGAATCATGGGGTCAAGTCTTTCCCTTGCTATTCTCATAATAGTGAGTAAGTCTCATAGGATCTGATGGTTTTATAAGGGGGAGTTTCCCTGCACAAGGTCTCTTCTCCTGTCTGCCACCATGTGAGACGTGCCTTTCACCTTCCACTATGATTTCCTCACCAGCCATGTGGAACTGTAAGTCCATTTAAACCTCTTTCTTTTGTAAATTGCCCAGTCTCAGGTGTATCTTTATCAGCAGTGTGAAAATGGACAATACAACCATACTTTGTTCTTCTTTTTCCCTGCATTAACCTATTTTGCTTGAGTTAAAAAAGAATATTATGAGATTATGAGGATGGATGGTTCTTTCAAATTGTTTTTCTCAGGAAGGTCTATAACCTAATGTGCATTTTCATGAAGGGGAAATAGATCAAGATCTCATATTTAAGCAGATACACCCGTATGTACTGTCTTCTACAACAGATCTTGCCATTTCCTTGCCAACCTCTTAAAACTCATATGGCTGAGCTGGTCAGGCTCCATGGATTCTGTGTGCATGCAAAAGCCTGACCACAGACGCCTCCATCTTTCCTTCAGAAGCATTTGGTCAAGCTGGTACAACATAAAAGCTGGGATCCTGGCTGACCCGTGATAGCACCCACTCACTCAACTTTACTTACGTTAGTAATTTTCACACAATTACTAATGTGAGAAAATAAAAATAGCTTGAGAAACACCAATAATTTCAATGAATCATTCAGATGGCATTATTTAACCTTATAGTCCCAGACACACCCTATAGTTCATATACACTGTGCATTTGCAAATAGTAATTTTGTCCTTTATTTTCAGTCAGGAATTCATAAGGCATTATATCTGTCTTGAAAATCCAAGCTCACCTTGATTCATGCCAAGAAAACTAAGAGCCATGCTTCATTTAAATTGGAATCTAAAACATTTCATTGGCAATCTCTACATTTTAGAGACTGCAAAAATGTCTGCCTAAGAACAGCAGGAATTGGTCCTGTATGTGTTCAGTTTCTCAAGATTTTAGAACAACTAACAAAACTAGTACAGCATTTTCATTTCCTTTGTTTTGAAGATAACACATTAGCTTAATTTTAAGCATTTTGTTGAGAGAAACACTTAAGTAGTGTGATAATGGATGCACCACATAGATAATGGATGCAGTGCATAGATTTACACAATGCCAAGGGTGTGAACAAGAAACCCATGGGAATACGATGTCTGGAAACTGCTTCATAGTGTCAAACTTGTCCATGGGTCCCAGGATCATTCCTTATTCTTGGCTGCTAGTCTGCAAACTGTGACTCAGAAAAGACAAAGGGAAAGACCAGGCATGCAGTGGGTGTGGTGGCAAGGTTGGCACCATTTTGCCCTTAGGTTTACACTGTCTGAGTCACCTTGACCACTTTGCTATTGGGCATCTACCTCTGCAAATAGAAGCTCTCAATGCTGAGTTCCAACCTGTTAACAATAGCAAAGGAGAAACAGTCTGTTGCACTCATTAATTTTACAGTGCCCTAGGATCAGAGACCACACCTTCTTTACATTTTGCAGCTTCCAAACCTGGCTTTATGCCTGGAACTAAAATAAACTGGCAACACATTTAGAACCATCCTTGATTCTCTGAAAGAAACTTGGTTTCTTGTTCTAGTATAGTTGCTAGTGTGCAGCTTCAGGTAATTTAGTCTCTCTCTGTCTTATGAGGACCCAGACATTATAAGTGCAGTATAAAGCACTTTTTTTTTTTTTGGCCATGTTTCTTACCATGGTTTATTTTCTTAGAACTTAAGCCAAGACATTAAAAAAAAAAAAAAAAAAATGCAGGTAGGGGATGTGGAGATGGGGAACCAACCAACTCAGTAAACAGTAGCAAGACCATTTGGCCTCAGGGTATTTGCATTCTACAAAGGGGCAAAGGGACCAAGAACACTTTGTCCAGATAGACATCTTGTCTTAAGTGTTCTTTGTATTCTTCAGAGTAATGGATAGTGAGGAACTTTCACATATTCAATTTTGATTTCTCTAGCCAACGAGCAGCTGCTGGTGTCCTCCTAAAAAGAAATTTCATTTTGTAGAAGATTTAGATCTTGGTAGGAAGGAATAATATTTATAGGAGGTCTGAATTCAGTGGGTAAATTTCTTACCTCTTCCTTGCTGTAGTTGGCTATATATATATATATATATAAAACAGTGCTTGCATTACCACATCCTAGTCCTCACTCCTGGGCCATGATCCTGCCTTTTTACTCTTGTTTCTCTGGGCAATTGAGTTGCTCCAGTTTCTTTTGGCTCACAAAAGCATTACATCATCATCCATTACATTCCCCCATTGACCACATTGGAAGGATTTCTATGTTCTGTTTTAGCTCTTCAGCCCCACAGGTATGGCATAAATAAGGAATGTCAGACTTGTATAAAGGGCCTTCACACTGCTATTTACTCTTACCCAGTCTTTAGCGGGTTGCTAGCTTACGGCCCACGTTTCTAGTCTAATCAAAAGAGAATTGGTGGTGTACTTAAGATCTAGACCTGCTGTTTCAGTAGAATATGTAACTGCCTAGATAACGGAGTTGCAAGGATGAGAAGCCAAATCTATCCTTCATCACTGGATGTTATCTAAAATTTGACTTTTGGAGTATCGTCCTTTATCTTTAAGCACTAATAAAGCATAGAGTGTGAAAAGAGCAGGGACAGAACTAACATTTTTGAAATCTACCAGATAGTCTTTTAGGCAGAATCACTTATTATTATCTTTTTTCTTTAATTCCTGCAATAAAACTGTGAAATAGATACTATTATTATATTCATTTCATGGATCAAGAAACTGTGGCTTAGAAAGAGCCTCAGGTCACATGGCTAGTCAGTATGAAACCACCACCAGCACACAGTCAGTAATTACAGAAAACAGGATTTGAACTCTACTCTTCAAATCAGACTTGAAATTACTTGCTGTTTCCATCATATCCTGGGAGGAGCCTCAGAGCAGTCTTCCCAGTTAAGGAGTAGCCTCTTTTGGGAAGGAGAGGTCACTACTACAGGAAGGGGGAAAACAGCAGAAGTGCTGAGTTTACAGAATATGATCAGCTGTTCATTGATATGTTTGCCTGGAAGTGGCCCTGCAGGTGCTGGCTGCAGAGCAGGTCTCTCCTGGAACTCCAGGAGAAACAGGTTACACAATATGCTATCAGAGAATGCAAGAGTGTATGGGACCCTGGAAATCACCTAATCCAGCTCCTTTCTTTCATTGCAAATGAAGAAACAGACAGGAAAAAACTTGCCCAGAAAGATGAAGCAAGTTCAGGGCATAGCGGAGTCTATAAGCCATGCACTCCAATCTCCCAGTTTCCTCAGCTTCTCAGCCTCTTATATCTGCTTGGGCTGCCATCTTGGGTTATCATTCTTGGTCCAAACTTCAAACTCCATCACTTAATAATGCGTTAACTTCCTACTAGCTATAGGAGTGAATTGTGAGGAGTCTGGTGGTTTTTAAAATATTTTTCTGAATGATTCAGAGCCCCCGGTATCCAGGAGTACATTATTACCTGCATGTACTATATTACTCATCCTGTGCACTCAAACATTAGCTCCTACTGCATGAATACAGTGATCACACTCACACGTGCCACAACAACAGCAGTGTCATTAGCACTGTGTCATTACACATGCACAGCCCACAGAGGTTCCCCATTTCTAATCAGCCTTCCTCTACTTATTTCTTCAAATTATATGAAATTGTTTTTATTATTTCCTAAGGAACAGGACAGTAGAAAGCTTCAGCTTAGACAGTTAATTATAGCTTTTAATTTTAAATCTGCCTCTTCAGAGGGTTGCTCACTGACTTAAGAACTATCTTACCCCAAACTGCCTGCAGCTCATATTTCCTCATGGCCTTCCAGGGCTCTGCTGATGCACAGAATAAAATTACTTTACCTTCTAGTGCCTCAGGTTTCTCATTTGTAAACTGGAGTGGCTGATACAGACCAGCTTTGGGGCATTTTTGTGACAAGCAGTAAAAAACGGTAGCAAGCTTAGTTGTAGCTTTCTTGTACTCACTGCACAAGGGCGTACTCAAAGGTCTAAATGACTCCGTTCAGTTCAATACATCGATAGTTCATTTGGTTCAGAATCTTATGTTTTTGTTTTATAATTTTATCCTATAATTTAATAGAAGGATGAAAATTAACTTGTGAGTCCCTAAAAGACATACAGGAAAAAGAAAAGTTAATTTCTTATGTTGAGTTGTGACCTGAGCAGGATCGCATTAGGTAAAAATAGATCAGAAAAAATGATCATCAGAATATATAAGAAAAAGAAAAGGAAATGGGATTATTCTGACAAGATTAAAAGACAATTGAAAGGTCAACATGGCAAAACTTTCCTCCTCTCTGTATATATTATCTTGTTATTTCTTACATATGCTTCTTTTGTTGTGGTTATTTTTTGTTCCCACATGGAAAAACTATTACAGTTCACCTAGGTAGCAAACCTGCACTTATACCCGTGAACTTAAAATAAAAGTTCAAAAACATATATAATGAATGTCCATATAAGCCTGACACTGTTACAAATTTTTATTTCTTATGCTAAATGCATTTTAATAATATTTCTAGATTGAGAAAAAAAGAAACTTAAGTGCTCAATCTTTTTTTAAGAAGGAAAATTATTGTAATCTAGTCCTGGGGTGTGTGCATAGATGATATTACATATTGGATTTTAAAGGATTAATGAATGCTTCAAAACACTTTCATCTTTGCTGAATGATGTTGGCGGGGTTTAAAGCTGTTTTGTGTTCACAATACTTCCTCCACGAAGTATTCACACATCATCTCCAGCTGCTGTTACTCTATCTGCTACTTCTGCACTTTTTCCATGGCTCCATTACTGCCCCTTAACTGGGTGATTTATGTGTTTAATATGCAGGCTGTCTCTCTTACTAGCATGGAAGTTCTTTGAGGTGTTTCTTTTCTGTGTAATCTCACAGGCATTATATATAGATACTTAAAAAAACTTGAGTGAATTAATGAATTAATGAGTGGGTGGATGGATGATGGTACCAGTCAGGCTACATAATTGCCCATGAGAGGTTACTGTTTGTCATGTGTATTGGTAAGGGTTCTCGAGAGACACAAAACCAATAAGATATACATATATAGTAATGTACTATATAATGATGTTTCGGTCAAGGATGGAGCTCATCTATGATGGTGGTCCCATAAGATTATAATGGAGCTGAAAATTTCCTTTTGCCAAGTGATGTTGTAGCTGTCATAATGCAATACATTACTTACATGTTCGTGATGACACCGACATGAACAAACCTACTTCACTGCCTGTCATTTGAAAGTATAACATATATAATTATGCACAGTACATAATACCTGATGATGATGATAAATAACTATGTTAGTGGTTTATGTATTTACTGTACTACACTTTTTGTCATTATTTTGGAGTGTATGCCTTTGACTTATTACAAAAACAAAACAAAAAGTTAATTCTGAAACAGCATCAGGCAGGTCCTTCACGAGGTATTCCAGAAGGCATTGCTATTATAGGAGATGACATGCCTGTTACTGCCTCTGAAGACCTTCCATGAGGACAAGATGTGGACATTGAAGAAGTGATATTAATGATCCTGAACCCATGCAGGCCTAGAATAATGTATGTGTTTGTGCCTTAGTTTTTAACAGAAAAGTTCAAAAAGTAACAAATAAAAATTTAAAAACAGGAAAAAGCTTGTAGAATAAGGACATAAACAAAGAAAGAATTTTTCCACATCTTTATACTGTGTGTTTTAAGCTAAGTAAGTGTTATTACAAAAGCATCAAAAACTTAAAAACAATTAAAAAGTTTAAACATAAAAAAGCTGTAGTAAGCTAGGGTTAACTTATTATTGAAGAAAGAAAGGTTTTGTAAATTTAGTGTAACCTAAGTGTATAGTGTTTATAAAGTCTACAGTAGTGTACGGTAATGTCCTAGGCCTCCACATTCACTCACCACTCACTGACTTACCCAGAACACCTTCCAGCCCTGCAAGCTCCATTCATGGTAAGTGCCCTATACGGGAGTACTATTTTTAATCTTGTATGTCCTATTTTACCGGGCCTGTTCTATATTTTGATATACTAATACCATTGTATTACAATTACCTCAGTATTTAACACAGTAACATGCTATATAGGTTTGTAGCTTAGGAGCAATAGGCTCTACCTTATAGGCCAGCTGTGTAGAAGGCTATACTATCTAGGTTTGTGTAAGTACATTCTATGATGTTCACACAACAATGAAATCACCTAATGACACATTTCCCTTAACACATCCCCATTATTAAGCAATGCATGAATGCATGACTGAATATATATATATATATATATATATATATATATATATATATATATATAGAGAGAGAGAGAGAGAGAGAGAGAGAGAGAGAGAGAGATTTATTTTCACGAATTGGCTCACATGATTATGGAGGCAGGCAAGTCCAAAATTGATAAAGCAGGCCAGCAAACTAGAAAGTCAAGCAAGAGTTGCTGTTGCAAGCTTGAGTCTAAAATATGCAGGACAAGAAAGAGAAGGCTGGAGACTCAGGCAGTATTTCTATTTTATGGTATTGAGACAGAATTCCTTCTTCTCCAATAAACTTCACTTTTTGTGCTTAGGGCCTTCAAATAATTGGATGAGGTTCACCCACCTTATCAAGAATAATCTCCTTTAACTTATCAACCTAAATACAAAATGGAAAGGCTCTCTAAAAGAAAATAATATTTATTTGGGAATAGGACATGACAGTGAGAGTACACGTCATAGTAAACAATGTGCATGGCCAAAGAGGTAAAGGAAGACAAAGATTTTTAAAGGAAAATGAGGAGGATTACATAAATAATTTTTGAACACTAACATAAAAAACATATCCATAAATGTAACTGAAAGAAGATCTAGTATCATTTATCAGTGGCCAGTGCTTCCCATTTAACTCGCCAAATATACTTACTCATCTAATATCTCTGCAAGAAAGGAGATACATCTTTTGATGTTCTCCAGGGGCTTGACAAGAAAATCTCAAAGTTAATTGTAGGTCAAAAAATTTAATTTATAATTTTGACACTAAGGAAGCCCATCAAAGATGCCAAAAGGTTTAAAACACTTTATCAAAACAGATCACAGGTCACTGTGAAATAATAATCATTCATTTAACCAGTGTAATAAACAAAATACTTCAAAAGCAACACAGCAAGTTACATGGATATTAAAAAAAAAAAAAACCTTAACTCTTTTAAAGCTCAGTTTTCCTAAGTAATCAAAAACCTAATAAAAGCAACTTAAAATTATCTTGATAAATACAAAATCTTTGTTTCTTATGCTGACTACCTGAACAATAAAAACAAACAAACAAAAACCCAATACTTTCTGAAGTGTGATTCCTTTTTCTTATGGAAAGCCCATTTAGATAACCTGGAATTTGAGCCTGATGAATAAGTACTTCAATTTAATTTTACAAAAGAAGAGAATGTTTCCAAGTTTATGAGTATACACTGTATTATAAAAGAAGTAAACAAGAAAACTAATACCCAAGACAGGGATTACATGGACTAATTCAGACTCATCAAGAAAAGCTGAGTACAGAATCAAGTTATATTGGAGGGAATCATTGCTTTTCTAAATGTTCAAGATAAACATTTTAGCATTGGGCCATAAGAGTAGAGTTAGAGCCATAAGAAAAAAAAGTTACAGGAGCTAACAAAAAAGTGAAAGGAGAGACTTACCATTCCAGACCTTGTCAAGGGGAGAAACAGGAAGAGCAAAAAGCAATAACGTATGACCTGCAAATTATGCACAGCAGAAGTTGAATTTCTGAGCTAGAAATCTGAGAAGCCTCAATAAGAAAACTCTACCTTAAGAAATGAAATTACCATTCTAAATGAAAAGGGAGCATTTTAAACCTGAAATTAGAGAAATTAAATGGATCTCAGGAAGCAACGTGACAGAACTAGAACCCGTAAAACAGGAAGAAGCTGCAATTCAGGAGATTATAAAAAATTTAAAGAAATTGATTTCAGAATAAAAATCAAAACCTCTTGCAATGTTTACTGAGAACAGATAGATACTTCATTAAAAAAAGGAGAGAAAAGAAACAATACTGTTTAAGCTGTTTACTAAGAACAGATCAATACTTCATTTAAAAAAAAAAAAAAAAAAAAGGAAAGAAAAGAAACAAACCAGGCATAGTAGTATGCACATGTAGTCCCAGCTACTTGAGAGGCTGAGACAGGAGGATTGCTTGACCCCAATAGTTCAACTTCAGCCTCGGCAGCATAGTGAGACCTCATCTTTAAAATACGTTTTTTTAAAAAACAAAATAAACCTTGTTCTAACCTAGTGGACTACATTTTTTAGTTTTGTATTAATGTATTTTTAATATTAAAGCTCAATCTTTAAAAAGGCTTATAAATAATTTCGTTGTAATAATAGCCAACTGTATCACAAAAATTTCTTTTATAAATTCATTCTTTACAGACCTTTTACAACCTGCATAGGCCTTTGGTAACATATTTAGAATTTCTGCTTTGCCCTATACTTCCTTTTCTTAAATAACCAGTCATTTTACTCCAGAACAAAAATTTACTACACAATTTTCTATCTCATACAAAATTATTGTATTTTTAAGCTTTCTTACCAAAAAATACATTTCCATACTTACAAATGTCTTTACATTTTCCTCTCCTACTTACTGGTTCCTTTCTATCTTGTTTCTATTACCTCCCTAAATTTACTTTTTGAGACAACCTATAATAAACTCTGAATTTAGACAAAATTGATCTTTTTTTCTGAATGAAGAATATATTTTTATGCCTTTCTCATTAAAACACATCTTTTGATATACTTTATATATAGAATTATATATTGATTAAAATGTTAAACTCTTAGTAACCTTAGTTTCTAGTGAAAACTTAGGTGGCAAAAAGTTATAAACCATCTCTCACATATCAAGTATTTTATCTTATTTAAAAATGACTTAGATATTTAATGAGTATCTATCACTTTATTTAACATAACATTAAGACTTTAAATTACATAAAAAGTTTATTTATATATGTTGATCCCATTTCAATTTAACTACTGTATTTTAAACAGTTTACCTAGATTACTTATGAAAACTGAGATATTAGACAAAGCTAGTAATTGTTTGAAGTTGTTTTCCTGTTAAACATTTTCATAACCTATGATTATTAGGTGTTCACCTAAATAAAAATCTTAAAGTTAAATAAATGAATATTTTCCCAATACCTCAAAAGATGCAGCTGTTTTGATTATATCAACAATGTTAAACAAGATCATTCTGTTTGTAGGCTAACATAGTTTTACAAGCTTTGTGTCAAACCTTGACACTTTAAAACATCTATCAGAGATGAATATAAAACTGTCTGACCAATAAATCTAGGCAAAATGTACACTGACAATTCTGAAGACATTTCTATTTTTACTTTATCAACATATTTAAAATCAAATAATTTATCAAATATTTACTTAAGTCACATTAACTAAAAATATTTGGGTTTTTTATTATATTTTTGATAAAATACTTTAGGTACTTTTTTCTTTTAAGTTAATCAGAGCACTTTCATATATTCTGGTAAGAAAATAGCACCTACACACAACATAAAAACATGCAGACAACACAAATATATAGACATAAGCAGGTTCCCTAGCTTTTATTTTGAAATTTTAGTCTTGAGACGGTGAAACAGTAACATTAACACACCAATTGATTAAAGGCATTTGGATCCAAATTATATTTCTGACAAAATAGAACCTGTTCATATTGCTAAAATTTATTTGCCCTGTTAGGTAATCTAATGAAAGCTATGGAACAAAATTTTGGATAAAACAGTTTGGGTTAAATAAACAAACAAACAACTCTTTTATCTTTTTTCTTCCTTTTTTTCAGTTGCAATTAAGTTTAGGGTTACATGTTCAATGTCTAAAATTTCAGTATACATTTGAGCTAGTATTGGATGTACTGTACAAGAAAATCCAAACCTCCAAGTGTCCTTGAATGAATAACAAATCTATCTCATGTTTGCCAATATGTTCGAATAGTCAATATGAGTAAAGAAGTATTTTTAAAAAGCTACTTGCAGTTTTATTTAATTGCTTTTCTTCTGGCTCCTGAGTGGCAAACAAAGGAATTTTTTATGCTGGAGATACTTTGTATTATTGCTCTAAGTTTAATATCTTGACCTGTTTGATCTGAGAGTCTGTTATAGATATGTGTCTTCCTTCCTTCCTCCCTCCCTCCCTCCCTCCCTCCCTCCCTCCCTCCCTCCCTCCCTCC
>NW_022164102.1:0-2342 GCF_008728515.1 Papio anubis
TTTCTCATTGTTGCCCCTTTCTGAAAAGGACCCTGAATTGACTTCTCTGTGGCTCCTCGTGCCTCCTTGTCAGGTTGGAGGAGACTGCGCCCCTGGCTCAGGCCCTGCTTGCTGGCGAGACGGAAGCCGCTGTTGCTTGCTCTGCCCTCCCTGTGACGTCCTCTGTGCTGTTCTCCTCCGGGAACAGTTCTGTAGAGCAAGCTTGGACTCTGCTCCCTTCTGCTCTTGGATTTCATGTCTGGAAGGCTTTTGTTCTTTCCTGGTTTTGGATGATGCTGTGCTATGTTTTTACAAAGATCACACGTGCCCATAGCAGGGAGAAGCCCCTTTGCAACTTTAACATCTTGACGCTCTCAAGCAGAGCTTGCTATCGAAGTTGACAGACTCCTGTGTTTTTGTTTTGGCAGAAACTGAATGTCAGTCCTAGGACAGCTTCAGCAAACTTGATCCTAGCTCTTCTCTCTCACTGCTCCCCCTCGTGTGTGGCAGAAATCATATGCCCTGAAGTTTACCAGTCCCTTAATTTGAAAATCAGTTAATGTATGCGATCCTCATGAGAATTTTACTTTTTATAAAAGCAATCACAAAGACTGGGTTTTGCGAAACCAGTGTTTTATGTGTGTATTATAATTGCACTCACAATAAGCTTTGTCTTCTAAATATTCCATGTTTCAGATTGGCACTGGAATCATGCCCTGGAGTGAGTAGTTTTGCTTTTCCGCTTTTATTTTTGGCTAAGGTAAAGTTGAGAACGTTGTGATATTAGGTGTAGTGAGTCCTTTTAGTTCCTTCTATGTCTGTTTCCCTTTAAGCCAAAAGCAGCAGACTGATACGAGTTTGTGAGCACCTGGCATCTCCCAGGCATTTCCTGGGTCTTCCCTCCGCTGTCTAGTGGACAGAGCAGTCACTCGTGGAAGGTGAACCTGAGAATCCCTGTGTGGAATTAAGTAAATGTCGTAGCTCTCTTCTGTGATGAACTGAATCATATTAAGCCCAGTAAATTGTAACAGCAGGTTTTGCACATACAAAGCATTGAACACCAGGACAGGTAACCAGGCTGCGACGCTTCTGGTCCTGCCCAAGACTTGTGGTACCACAGCGCATTTAACATATTGGCAGCATTGAGTGTTTCAAAACATTGTGTATGTACCATGTCCATGATTTTCTGAGGGCCTCGATAAACACCTCTGTGGTTATTCGCAATCTTTATCAATGGGAGCTTAAGGTTAGTACTGGGGCAGACTGTGTTTTAAAGAATCAAGGTCTCCTGAGTATGTTTCAGTTTTCCCATGAAGAAGAAAAATGTTAGCTGTTCTTTCCCGGATTGTGGCCATCAGAGTACCCCACCACTGAGTCACTCACACGTTTACCTCATTTCTGTTTAACCGGGGTGGACTTGGGCCAGAGTACTTCGGTTGTCAAATGTCATATGAGGCTGATGAACTGTCTTCTGCTTCATCGTTAGCATATGGAAATACTGTTTTCGAAAGCATACTCTACTTTATCATTTGGGTTTATATAAAATAATGGAACAGTTACTTTAACTGTGCAGTTTCCTATGCTTGGTTATTTAATTGTGGAAAGATAACAGTTTTATTTTGCTAAAATCTGTGCTAGGAATTGTGTCAAATCTTTGTGAAATGCCCAGTTTACTAGCTTAAGTTATAGATCTTTGTATGAAAAGAAAAAAACCTATTGCTAAAAGGAGCATTGTCTTTATCGATGCAAAAAGCTTTAAACTTATTGGCAGTGTAGTCAGTAAAATGTATCAGAATGTGGCGAAAATTGAGAAAAGCATTGAAGTTTTAAAATCTGCTATGCAGTTTTCTTCAACTCCCTTGCAAGATACTTAATTTGAATAAAAGACAGAATAAAGTGTTCCCATTGAGGACAGTTTGCAGGAGGACTGTTCAGAATGTGTTCGAAGCCTGAGCAGTCCTGCCACGCTCGTCTGTGATGTGGTGGTGTTCATGGTATCACTTTTACAGAACTTTAAGAATGCTGCTTCTGTGAATAAAAATACATTTTATTCTTAGCATTTCAGTTTTGAGATGTTTAAAACGTGTTAATGGTTTCTTTCCCTTACAGAATTTGCTTGTTCTTTTTTTTTTTTTTTTTTCCTAAATGTCTACAAGACTCTGAAGCACATTAATCACTTAAAAGAAAAAAAAAAAAAGCGGGGCGTGATGGCTCACGCCTGTAATCCCAGTGCTTTGGGAGGCCAAGGCAGGCTGATTGTTTGAGCCTGGGAGCTTGAGACCCAGGAAACCAGCCTGGGCAACCTGGTGAAATCCCATCTCTACTGAAAACACACAAATTAGCTCAGTGTGATGGCTGCACAC
>NW_022164103.1:0-2341 GCF_008728515.1 Papio anubis
GAAATTCCAGTTCATCAAATCCTCATCCTTAGATCTGGGAGAAGATGACTATCAAGATAAACTACCTGCAGTTGACACTGGACCAGGCCTGTATACAATGGCATACAAACTCATTTAATGATTTTGCCTCTATTTAACGTACTGTAATTTATTATATGCCTGGATGCTAAGTAATTTAACTGTTTAGCTACCTTGTGAGCTTCTTTTCCTGCCATTCTCAGAACAAGGCAGCACTTCTAACCTTTTTCTTTAAAATATTGCTAGTTCTTTATGCTTTGTTTTACTTCTAGGATTTAAGATCACTTAATTAAGCCTCCAGGCCCTGAGACTATCATGGAAAAAAAGAGTGCATGATATTGTAAGAGCTGATTTGGAGGAGTAAAATTAAGTCATACCCTCCAAGTCAAAGATAAACACACATATGCCTAAATAGCTGATGACTCAACATGTAAAACTTAAAGACAAATCAATTTTATAACGTAAATTTTTGGCTTTTGGTTTTTGGTGGTTGTATTGCCTAAAAGGGGTTTCAAGTGTCAATAAGTGTCTGCCCACATGATGGACCCAGAGCATGTAGTACACCACCCCAGCATCAATATGGAAAAACTAAAATAAACGCTTGACTATCAATACTACCTCTGGCATATCTTGACCAAAAAGGGGGAATATAAACTAAACAAAATAAAATAGAACTATAAGCCCCTCAACAGACTGAATGGACCTCCTGTTGGCCAAAGGGGATCCACAAAGAAACACCAATGAGTTCAAGAAATGACAGAAAATTGTGGGTTAGGGTGTGGGTCAGACATACCTCATAATACTCTCTATCTTTAGGAATTTAATCACAACTGACCAGCATTAACAGTAACATAGAGGTTGCAGGACTGACAGGCTCTTTATAATAAGAACGTACTACATTATAAACACTTTCTGAGACAATGCTAGGCAAGCGTTAAGTCACATCCTTCTAAACTTAAAAAGTAAACTATGTTCCAACTGCCCAAGGTTTTTCTTTTTCTCTAGCAGTCAGACAGGAACCAATCTTGAAATAGGCTGACTGACTACCAGCCCGTTCGAACAGCCATAACTACAGCTTTAATTAGACAAAAGACTGATTTTAGTAACTTTCTCCTGACAAAAAGACCACCAAACATGAACTAGTTCTGCAAAAATTGCACACTTACATGCCTTTGTGTCCTGACCAGACCTTTTAATATATAGGGTAAAATTATAATACACTTTAATATTTAGTCTCCACCCCAAAATGAACATGAGACATATGTTACACGCATATTTCTTCAAGAAACGTATGCTAGCACCACCTTTATAAATATTCATAGCTCAAAGTCAGAGAACCAGAGAGATCAAGTGGGGTTCAGGAGGGTTTATTTTAGGTGTACACTAGCTCAGCGGACATGCATCCTGAAAGTCTGAGCAGCAAACAAAGAAAACAAATGTCTTTTATGTATCTTAAGATGGTGATTATGTGATGCAGGAAGCAGGCTTACAGAAGCGAGATTAAAAGTAGTGAATTATCAGGTGACATTTTTAAGATTTAGTTATATCTTGTGAAAATGGGTTTTGCAACTCATGCTTATTAATTTTGTGACTTTGCAGCTGTACAGTAAGAAAAACAGGAATTTATAGAACTTATATGTAGGGGAGAGATACAGTTAATGCTTTACAAATTTTACAGAAAGGCAGTTAATTGTTTTAACTTTTATTTCAAGGGGGGCTTTTAATTCTTATTTTAGCCTAACTTTATATAGTAACTTTAAATTTTTTAAAGATTTTCCCACTTTATTACTATAACATAAATATGTTTGTTTCGCCAATCTATTATCAGATCCCCACAGAAACTCTTGGTACAATTGACAGTGGGAAATGTGTGCAATAACTAAAACTAAATGCTGTCTGTACATTCCATATAACTCTGAAAATATATCCTCAGTCCTACAAGACACATATAAGCAAAATAGTAATATGTCTGATTTCACAATTTCTTTAAGTCAACAGCTCTCCACATAATGTGGATTAGATCCCTTGTGATGACAGAAAGAAAATTACAAAATTACTTGGAGTTTTAGCCATGATTATGGGAATAGGTTTATTCTTCTGCTGTGAACTGTATTGCTGTTACATACTCACTGTGATGCTCAACAGGTCTCTTCTATAAGCCCAGGGACTCAAGAATATAATCAACTCTAGGTAGACAGATTCTGTTCCATTGCTCTGCAACTATGTCCCTTTCCACCAGAAAATAGCCAGATTTGAACTGAAATAAAATTTGTCAGTTGGGGAATTGTAATCAAGCATTTTAGGTATAAAATTAATCTTGAAG
>NW_022164104.1:0-2341 GCF_008728515.1 Papio anubis
CTAGGAAGAAACTGCATCAACTAACGAGCAAAATAACCAGCTAACAAAATGACAGGATCAAATTCACACATAACAATATTAACCTTAAATGTAAATGGACTAAATGGCCCAATTAAAAGACACAGACAGGCCAATTGGATAAAAAGTCAAGACCCATCAGTGTGCTGTATTCAGGAGACCCATCTCACATGCAGAGACACACATAGGCTCAAAATAAAGGGATGGAGGAAGATCTACCAAGCAAATGGAAAACAAAGAAAAGCAGGGTTGCAATCCTAGTCTCTGATAAAACAGACTTTAAACCAACAAAGATCAAAAGAGACAAAGAAGGCCATTACATAACAGTAAAGGGATCAATTCAAGAAGAAGAGCTAACTAAATTGATGACATTATCTTGTGAAATTCCTTCTCCTGGACAATGAGTCTCAGAAGCTCCCTGCTGAGCACCTGGTGACCCCCCATCCCGCCCACCAAAGAACAACCCCTTGACTGTAATTTTCCACTACCTACACAAGTCCTATAAAACTCTGCCACCCCATCTCCCTTCACCGATTCTCTTTTCAGACTCAGCCCGTCATCATCACCATAGTCAAGGGCCCAGTGTTCAGAATATTAATCATCAGGTGGACTCATTGAATAAAAGACAAGTCTTCCCCTTATGCAATTGTTGGCTCAGTTTTTCTCAGCATCGCACCCACCCTGGTGTATTCTGTGAGGCTGGGTTTGGGTGCTGCAAGCTTCACTTCCCACACTCCCTGCCAACTGACTTCTTGCGGCCAGTGGGAGACCTGAGAGGGAGACTCAGAGCTGAGAGAAGGGAATAAGGCACTTCTTTCCTGTGTCTTAGTTCCTGGCAAGGATCCCTTGGTGGCTGATTCCTATGCCTGTTATTTGACCTTCTGAGTACTTGATGCAAAATGGGTCTCCTTAAAGGTCCAAACCTCAGCTGTGCAGTCCCTTTGTTGAGTGTTCAGCCTTTCAATACCTGCATCTCTATGACCTGCACTCAACATCTCCTGTGAATAGTCTATAATGCCAGTTCTGCTGTCCTGACTAGATCTGGACACACACAGCCTTCAATCTTGGAAAAACAAACTCATAGAAGTTAAATTGTCTCCAGTCTCACAGAGAGCAAACAGATTATAGAATTCTAAGGTTGGAAGGATCCTCACAGATTATGGAATCTTTAATTTATAGACGAATTTTGCATTGTTTTAAAAGTTAGGCAATTTACACAATATGATTCAGCTACTAAATGGCAGAATTAAAACTCGAGTTGATTTTTTTGGTACATACTTTCATTTGAATTTAATTTTTATGTTCAAAATGCATTGCGGAAGATCCAAACTAACATGTTTTAAATAACGCTATTGTCAATGAGAGGTAAGTTGAGAGTTTTCAATGGAGAAAAAGGAACCAGCTTATTTTAATGTCTGTCATTTTGTACATAGAAATTAATTAACTCTCCTAGTCAATTTTCCTTCAACGTGGCCACAACAGACCTTTTTTAGTGCAGAGATACATGGACACATTCTCCAGAATCCCCCAGATGGAAGAGCAGAACTGAAGAGATCAAACTGAGTTGAAAATGAATCCATCTCTGTATTGAACTTCTGACCAAATGTTTCATGTCTCGTCAATTAGACCTCTTGACCAGTGCACTTTTTGTGCTTAACAAAGCTCCCTTAAATTCATTGCTCATTAAGCATGTCTAATCACCCCAAAGTCTTGAACAGACGATTCACATGAACAGATTGCCTGCAAGTTTTTGATGCTAAGCACCACTAAACATATGCTTAACGTCTCAACATTTCAAACCAGTTCGTAATAAGCAACTTTTCATGGTAAAGTTTATATTTTTGACAGGTAAGTTAAATCTTTCTTCTTTGCAGTTCTGCTAATATTTTTGACCTTGAATACTAATAGCAAAATTGACTTAAATCACTCTATTATTATTTTTGACAAAAAGTGTTTCATATTGAAAATAAGCTCTTTAAAATAAATTCATTTAAGTGTCTTTATTACCTAGTTGAAAGAAAAAAAAAATATGCTTTGATTTTCCCGAGAAAAGGAGTACCTCTCATTTTTAATGGATATTTCAGCAATTTTAGTTCACTTTTAATTTATTTATGTTCAGAAAGGCAAGACATGATTTTTATTTGATGCCATACTTTTCACTTAAAAGGGATACAACAATTGCAAACCAAATTCACGCCAAAATCGTAATGAAATTGAGATTGTAGTTTTGCTTTCTATTGGTTTTATTTTTATATGTGAGAGACTATCTCAGTTTAAAAAACGTATTTCAAATATTTGAAATTTCAAATGAAGTAAATTCATT
>NW_022164105.1:0-2340 GCF_008728515.1 Papio anubis
GAAATTCCAGTTCATCAAATCCTCATCCTTAGATCTGGGAGAAGATGACTATCAAGATAAACTACCTGCAGTTGACACTGGACCAGGCCTGTATACAATGGCATACAAACTCATTTAATGATTTTGCCTCTATTTAACGTACTGTAATTTATTATATGCCTGGATGCTAAGTAATTTAACTGTTTAGCTACCTGTGAGCTTCTTTTCCTGCCATTCTCAGAACAAGGCAGCACTTCTAACCTTTTTCTTTAAAATATTGCTAGTTCTTTATGCTTTGTTTTACTTCTAGGATTTAAGATCACTTAATTAAGCCTCCAGGCCCTGAGACTATCATGGAAAAAAAGAGTGCATGATATTGTAAGAGCTGATTTGGAGGAGTAAAATTAAGTCATACCCTCCAAGTCAAAGATAAACACACATATGCCTAAATAGCTGATGACTCAACATGTAAAACTTACAGACAAATCAATTTTATAACCTAAATTTTTGGCTTTTGGTTTTTGGTGGTTGTATTGCCTAAAAGGGGTTTCAAGGGTCAATAAGTGTCTGCCCACATGATGGACCCAGAGCATGTAGTACACCACCCCAGCATCAATATGGAAAAACTAAAATAAACGCTTGACTATCAATACTACCTCTGGCATATCTTGACCAAAAAGGGGGAATATAAACTAAACAAAATAAAATAGAACTATAAGCCCCTCAACAGACTGAATGGACCTCCTGTTGGCCAAAGGGGATCCACAAAGAAACACCAATGAGTTCAAGAAATGACAGAAAATTGTGGGTTAGGGTGTGGGTCAGACATACCTCATAATACTCTCTATCTTTAGGAATTTAATCACAACTGACCAGCATTAACAGTAACATAGAGGTTGCAGGACTGACAGGCTCTTTATAATAAGAACGTACTACATTATAAACACTTTCTGAGACAATGCTAGGCAAGCGTTAAGTCACATCCTTCTAAACTTAAAAAGTAAACTATGTTCCAACTGCCCAAGGTTTTTCTTTTTCTCTAGCAGTCAGACAGGAACCAATCTTGAAATAGGCTGACTGACTACCAGCCCGTTCGAACAGCCATAACTACAGCTTTAATTAGACAAAAGACTGATTTTAGTAACTTTCTCCTGACAAAAAGACCACCAAACATGAACTAGTTCTGCAAAAATTGCACACTTACATGCCTTTGTGTCCTGACCAGACCTTTTAATATATAGGGTAAAATTATAATACACTTTAATATTTAGTCTCCACCCCAAAATGAACATGAGACATATGTTACACGCATATTTCTTCAAGAAACGTATGCTAGCACCACCTTTATAAATATTCATAGCTCAAAGTCAGAGAACCAGAGAGATCAAGTGGGGTTCAGGAGGGTTTATTTTAGGTGTACACTAGCTCAGCGGACATGCATCCTGAAAGTCTGAGCAGCAAACAAAGAAAACAAATGTATTTTATGTATCTTAAGATGGTGATTATGTGATGCAGGAAGCAGGCTTACAGAAGCGAGATTAAAAGTAGTGAATTATCAGGTGACATTTTTAAGATTTAGTTATATCTTGTGAAAATGGGTTTTGCAACTCATGCTTATTAATTTTGTGACTTTGCAGCTGTACAGTAAGAAAAACAGGAATTTATAGAACTTATATGTAGGGGAGAGATACAGTTAATGCTTTACAAATTTTACAGAAAGGCAGTTAATTGTTTTAACTTTTATTTCAAGGGGGGCTTTTAATTCTTATTTTAGCCTAACTTTATATAGTAACTTTAAATTTTTTAAAGATTTTCCCACTTTATTACTATAACATAAATATGTTTGTTTCGCCAATCTATTATCAGATCCCCACAGAAACTCTTGGTACAATTGACAGTGGGAAATGTGTGCAATAACTAAAACTAAATGCTGTCTGTACATTCCATATAACTCTGAAAATATATCCTCAGTCCTACAAGACACATATAAGCAAAATAGTAATATGTCTGATTTCACAATTTCTTTAAGTCAACAGCTCTCCACATAATGTGGATTAGATCCCTTGTGATGACAGAAAGAAAATTACAAAATTACTTGGAGTTTTAGCCATGATTATGGGAATAGGTTTATTCTTCTGCTGTGAACTGTATTGCTGTTACATACTCACTGTGATGCTCAACAGGTCTCTTCTATAAGCCCAGGGACTCAAGAATATAATCAACGATAGGTAGACAGATTCTGTTCCATTGCTCTGCAACTACATCCCTTTATACCAGAAAATAGCCAGATTTGAACTGAAATAAAATTTGTCAGTTGGGGAATTGTAATCAAGCATTTTAGGTATAAAATTAATCTTGAAG
>NW_022164106.1:0-2340 GCF_008728515.1 Papio anubis
CCAGCTACTCGGGAGGCTGAGGCAGGAGAATGGCGGGAACCCGGGAGGCGGAGCTTGCAGTGAGCTGAGATCCGGCCACAGCACTCCAGCCTGGGTGACAGAGCAAGACTCAGTCTCAAAAAAAAAAAAAAAAAAAAAAAAGAAAATGAGATGACTAACATGTTCTGAATAACCGAAGCACTGCCTTTCCTAAATTTATTGACTAAAAAATTGTAACATTTTAGGAAACCTGATTCATCTTTTAAAAATTGCAAGGCTCGCTTATATCTGTGAATTATAACAAAGCTTTCAATGATCAAAGTTAAATACAAACATAAAATTGAAATTTTTGTATTAAAGTAATTCTTGACTTAATACATTTAGTAAAATGAATGGCTGTTGGAAATAAACACAAGTGAATCAAGGACTGAGGAGACCCCTCCAAAAAAAAAAAAAAAAAAGAATCCCTCATACACATAAAGGAATATGACAGAAAGATAAAATATTAAAATGTGAAGAAAAATGAAGATTAGGCCCACATATAACAATGATTTCTAAGTTGAAAACAGATTAGAAGATGCATAAAAAATACAATATTTGAAAACTATTTTTTTCTTACAAAAGCAGCTTGTTCTTCTTATTGGCCATTTACATCAGTTCATCTCTCAAACTTAATGAAAAGGATCCATATTTAGATAGCAATATTTTTGAATTTTCAAAAGTTACACATAAAATATATCTTAAGTAAGAATATTAAAATATGAGGCTACTTTAGGAGAATACAAATCATATTGATCTCAGTATTTTCTGTACTAATGCAAAATAACAGACACTGATAGAACAAAGTGCAACAATTTGAAAGAAAAGAGATGTGACTTAGACATGTTAAATTTAGTCAAGTTGTCCATATTGTGACAGAGGATGAATACATTTTCAGACATTTTGCAACTCAGACAAAATATGTTCAAGATAGCTTTATATAAACACTGTTAACTCATATTCCTGAAAAACGGGTTAAGACAAATGGAACTGAATAATTATCTACATTGATTCACATTAGCAGGAAACATTTCTGAACTGAAAATAATTGGCCCATTAATCAAAATTTCATGGGTTGGATATTTTTAAGAATTTTTAAAAATACAAAATAGCTGCAAAAATAGAAATTTTCTAAATTTGCTGTGTTACATGTCTCAATTTTCCATCCACAGTGTACTTTCATTTAGCTGAAAATAAGAAGCAACTACTTTGTGGCAGGCGATATTCTAAGATTAGTGATAACAGTGGTAAACAATGCAAATACATTTCAAACTCTTATGAAGTTTGCATTCTAGTGAGGGGTTAAAGAATCACTCAAACAAACAAATAGATAAGCAATAATAAATGTTCAAAGAAAATGGAATCCTTTAATATGCTAATGTGTTGTATTTAAAGTCAGTCAAAGGCATCAGAGCCAGGATGAAAACTGAGAATGAGAAAATATTAAGGTGAGTATATTATTCAGGACAGGCTAGGGTATGTTTCTGTAACAAAGGACTCTCATATTTCAGGGTTCTATATTACAAAAGCTTGTTTCTCACTCATGGTTTCTGTCCCTGCAAGGTCAGTGGGGACTATGAAGTATAAAATTGCACAGGAACAAGACTGATAGAGGCTGAAATAGCTCATAGATGCACTACTTGGAACATGCAGCTTTCTATTAAAAAATAATAAAGAGTCATATTATATGATTTTTCACTGAGCATGTAAGAGACTCATATTCTTTCCACATTTTATTGGCTAGAATCATATGCCTAACTGAAAATGTCTTGGAAATGTAATGAAGTACTTGGAAGATTTGGTAAGCATTACTACTACTGATCCACCAGAAGAATGTAATGTCACAGAAACAAAAAAAAGAAAATTTTGAAAGAACATGAGATAGATTATATTTGCAGGCTGCTACTGATTTATGGTCCAAAGTAAACTTTATGTGATGACATGGATGCCATTAGTGGAGTAACATATGTAACTTATTGTGTATCTTGGAAACTTTGAGAGTGAAAAGTGAATCATTAACAATTAGCTAGTGCAACAGGGGTAAGCCAAGACTGTCCAATGAAAATTGGAAAGTAGATTCACACTAGTTATCCAAGACCTATAGAAGAGTGGTTTCAGCAAAATAGGGCCAAAACGTTGCTCTAGTAGATTGGGTTGAGGTTAGGGGATGAGATGAGCAGCCTAACAGATAAGTTATTTTGTGAAGAGAATCAGAGAAGCAGCAAGGGGATGCGAGTTATAGTTGTTATATATATATATATATATATATATATATATATAATGCTAGAGATACTAGAGAATGCTTTTAAGGGGAATGATTGA
>NW_022164107.1:0-2340 GCF_008728515.1 Papio anubis
CGATCTCCTGACCTCGTGATCCGCCCGTCTCGGCCTCCCAAAGTGCTGGGATTACAGGCTTGAGCCACCGCGCCCGGCCCAAGATAAATTTTTTGAAGTTTACCTTGATCTGAACTTTCCACATTCCTAAGCAGACCTGTATTTTTACTCTATATTAGTGATAATTTCAAAATTTAGTGACAAAATATTGTTGCCCACACCTTAAAATATAATTGTCACCACCAGCTTTTGATTCAGTGGTACTAGGTAGTGAAATTATTATTATTATTATTGTTATTATTTTGAGAAGGAGTGTTGCTGTTGCCCAGGCTGGAGTATAATGGTATGATTTTGGCTCACTGCAACCTCTGCCTTACCAGTTCAAGAGGTTCTTCAGCCTCAGCCTCCTGAATAGCTGGGACTACAGGCATGTGCCACCAAGCCCAACTAATTTTTGTATTTTTAGTAGAGATGGAGTTTCACCATTTTGGGCAGGCTGGTCTTGAACTTCTGACCTCAAGTGATCCACTCTCCTCGGCCTCCCAAAGTGCTGGGATTACAGGCATAAGCCACTGTGCCTGGCCCATTTTCTAAATATTTAGAAATTATTCTTATAAATTAGAATTTTGGGGTTAATGTGCTAGAATAGGCTATTATGTTCTCTTTACTGGGGACATTATTTGAAGAATATAAGCAACATTCATGTTATTTATTTTTAATAAAACAGGTATTGCTGTCTCTAAGCCAGATTTAATCACCTGTCTGGAGCAAGGAAAAGAGCCCTGGAATATGAAGAGACATGAGATGATGGCCAAACCCCCAGGTAGGTGAGAATGAACACAATGGACAACACAGATCAGAGGTCCAAAGATTAAGGAGAAAGCAGTCCTTGCAATAGAATTTGGGAAGCTGTGTTACAAAAAAAATAGTTTCGGGAAAGCCTGAGATTTTAAAAAATTTTACTCTCACATAAGGGCGTCTTCTGTCTTATGCTTTTTAATTCTCTAAGGATTCTACTTTCCCTTTTGTGATCTTCCTTGAAGTTTACAGTGACAGCCAAAGTCATCTTCGTGGCATATAAAAGACTGCACAATCTACTTTTTAATATTTTCAGGTGAACCATAAATATCTGCATAATTTTATGAAACTGTATGTTAGGACGGGCAAATGTCTCACGCCTGTAAACCCAGCACTTTGGGAGACCAAGGTAGGTGGATCACCTGAGGTCGGGAGTTCAAGAACAGCCTGGCCAACATGGTGAAACCCCTTCTCTACTAAAAATACAAAAATTTGCTGGGTGTGGTGGCACATACCTGTAATCCCAGCTACTCGGAAGGCTGAGGCAGGAGAATCACTTGAACCAAAGAAGCAGAGGTTGCAGTGAGCCAATATCGTGCTATCACACTCCACCTTGGGTGAGAAGAGCGAAACTCCATCTCAAAAGTAAAAAACAAACAAACAAAAACTATGTTAAACAATGTTTTAAGTTCTCTTGTTTTTTCATGTTGGAAATATGGAGAGTAGTGATTTCTGTTCCATTTGTTTTTTGTTTTTCTGCATAATCCATCCTGTTTTTATTAGTATAATCTTGAAATTCAGTTTGGAATTACTAAGTATGATATCCTCCTGGTTTGTTCTTTTTTGTCAAGATTACTTTGGCTATTTAAAGTTTATTGAAATTTCATGTAAATTTTAGGATTGTATTTTACATTACTATGTAAAAGATACTACAGGACTTTTTTTTTTTTTTTTGAGATGGAGTTTCACTATTGTTGCCCAGGCTGAAGTACATTGGCCTCATCTCAGCTCACTGCAACCTCTGCCTCTGGGGTTCAAGCAATCCTCCTGCCTCAGCCTCCCGAGTAGCTGGGATTGCAGGCACGTGCCACCATGCCCAGCAAATTTTTGTATTTTTAGTAGAGAAGGGGTTTTACCATGTTGGCCAGGCTAGTCTCGAACTCCTGACATCTGCCCCCCTCAGCCTCCTGAAGTGCTGGGATTACAGGTGTGAGCCACTGAGCCCGGTGTTTTGTTTTTTGTTTTTTGTTTTTTTTGAGATGTAATTTTGCTCTTGTCACCCAGGCTGGAGTGCAATGGCATGATCTTGGCTCACTGCAACCTCCACCTCCTGAGTTCAAGTGATTCTCCTGTCTCAGCCTCCTCAGTAGCTGGGATTATAGGCATGTGCCACCACACCCAGCTAATTTTTGTATTTCTATAGATCAGGTTTCTCCATGTTGGTCAGGCTGGTCTGGAACTCCTGATCTCAGGTGATCCACCCACCTAGGCCTCCCAAAGTGCTGGGATTACAGGTGTGAGCCACCATGTCTTGCCAATCACATGTGTTTTGCAAATATTTTA
>NW_022164108.1:0-2337 GCF_008728515.1 Papio anubis
CTTCCACACCCTCTACCACTGCCCTACCACCCTACAACCACCCTACACCACCCTACCACTATTCTTCCACACCCTCTACCACCACCCTACCACCACCCTACCACTATCCTTCCACCACCCTCTACCACCGCCCTACCACCCTACCACTATTCTTCCACACCCTCTACCACCACCCTCCCACCACCCTACACCACCCTACTACTATCCTTCCACCATCCTCTACTACCCCCCACCCACCCCCCACCACCCTACAACCACCCTTCCACCACCCTACGACTACCCTATCACCACCCTATAGCATCTTACCACCACCTGACCACCACTGTACACTACCCTACAACCACCTTACCACCACCCTACACCACTCTCTACCACCGCCCTACACCACCCTCCCACCATCCTACAACCACAGTGGTCAGCAGTATTCAAGGCTCCTGAGATGTTGGACATGAAGAGTGGACATGTCCATGAGACTCAGGTCTGGGAAGCCATTAGACAGAACTCCAGGAGAAGGAGCCCCTGTGAACAAGTGATGTGGGGGAAGATGTAGGGTCCTGGCATGTTGACCCTAAAGAAAAATGGAGGTAGATGAAGGCAAATGCAGAGGGCACAGTCAGGAGCAAGCCATTAAAACCGCCGGAGTGAGCAGGGTGGTGGCCAGTTGCCTACTCTAAGGCTTGGAGAGGTGAACTTTTTCTTGAATGCTGCCCAACATCTCCTACCTCTGAGACTGGAGAAAGCAACAACAACAACAAAAAGAGATGGGACAGGCCGGGCGCGGTGGCTCACGCCTGTAATCCCAGCACTTTGGGAGGCCGAGGCGGGCGGATCACGAGGTCAGGAGATTGAGACCATCCTGGCTAACATGGTGAAACCCCGTCTCTAATAAAAATACAAAAAATTAGCTGGGCATGGTGGCGGGTGCCTGTAGTCCCAGCTACTAGGGAGGCTGAGGCAGGAGAATGGCGTGAACCCAGGAGGCGGAGCTTGCAGTGAGCCCAAATTGCTGCTGCACTCTAGCCTGGGCAACAGAGCGAGACTCCATCTCAAAAAAAAAAGATGGAACAAAATCCCCCTTCCACTGCCCTTCCCACTCCCATACTCCCAAGTCTAGTCCAAGTACCACCTATCCTCCCAACCCTCACCACAAGGAGGTTCACCACTACTTCAGGCAAGCTATGTTTCCACCTGCTTGGAGGAGCACTCCCCAAGGAGCTGGGTTTGGGTGCAGGAGGCTGGGGATATCTTGGCATTGACCAGATGAGGGATTCCTGATAACCAGTCAAATTTAAGCTAGTTTCCCACCAGGGGAGAGAGGGCTGGGCTGGGGGCTGGGGCTCACTGTGATCCTGACACAGTGGAGGGATGCTGAGGGGGTGCTGCTGGTTTTTATTCCCTGTGGCAGCTCATCTCACTGCAAGCACCCTCCTGAGGGTTGGGAGGAGGGTAGGCAGGAGGTAAGGTGCTGCCTTTGGAGGGTACCAGCTGGCAGCCCTGCTCCGAGGCTCCCTCCCTCACACATGTGGCGGCCCAGGCTCCCAATCTCCATCTTAGTAGCCCAGGGGCCAGAGAGCTGAGCGGCCTCTTGTTAAACCTCAAAGACTTCTTTGTTCTATAGCTGAGGACCAAAAATTCAGGGCAGCGTCTCTTGGCTGGTTGCTTGGAGGTTGCTGGGAGAATCCTTCAGTGAGAGAAAAAGAGGTTTGGACCAAGATCACAAAAAGAAGCCAGTTCTTTTCTGCTTTCTGTTCTTCGCCTGGAGAGAGGCTCTGGCCACTTCCATTTTCTTTCTTTCTTTTTGAAATGAAGGAACAGAGCTTCAAGTCTGCCTTTGCACAGCAGCCCCCAGGAGCTTTAAAACCTACGGATGCCTCGGCCCCACCTTCAGAGATTCAGACTTAATTGGGGTGGGGTGGGACTTGCCAGAGTATTCTGATATGCCACCAAGGTTGAGGGCCACTGGCTAGTCACTGTGCTATCTTTTCCATGTTTACCTCTAACAATGATCATGGATCCTTTCCTCCCCGGCTGAATGTATACAGCCTCGCTTGGAGATCGAAAACCTACAGTGAGGCCTTCTTTGTGTTTTCAAATTGTTCATTTTATTTATTTTTTTGAAGATACTGCTTTTTATTACAAAATCAGCAGTTAAAGCACAGTTTGGGAAAGCTAACTGGTAACAATGGGTGAGAATCTCCATAAGTATAACAAAGAAAGTAGGAACCAACATCATTAAAAATAATTCCAGCACTTTGGGAGGCCAAGGAGGGAGGATCACTTGAGCCCAGGAGTTTAAGACCAGCCTGAGCAACATAGCAAGACCCCATCTCTAAAAAT
>NW_022164109.1:0-2337 GCF_008728515.1 Papio anubis
AAAGACAAATGCTGTATGATTCCACGTATAGGAGGAACCTAGAGCGGTCAAATTCATGGAGACAGGAAGGAGAATGTCAGAGGCCAGGGGCTGGGGTAAGGGAGAAATGGAGAGCTGTTTAATGGGGATAGAGTTTCTGTTCTGAAAGATGAAAAATTCTGGAGATTGGTTGCACAACAATGTGAATATACTTAATAATACTGAACTGTACACTTAAAAATAGTTAAGATGGTACTTTTTCTGTTATGTGTATTTTACCACTTTTTTTTTAAGGCAGGGTAAGGGAAGAAAGTGTGAGAGTGGCTGGGGATATTTTAGACAGAGTTGCCAGGAAGGCTGTTCCTGGGCCACCATTTGAGCAGTTGGGAATGCAGGGCGAGAGTGGGCTCGAGAAAGAGAAAAGGGGCCCAGTCTGAGGGAGAGCAGAGCTCTGGACACAGAGACAGTTGCCTGAACCTAGGAGCGCCATGGAGAACCACAGTGCTCTTTGCAGAGCCTGTCTTGGGGCGGGTCAGCAAATAAACACAGAGATGTGTGTTGGCTCCAATCCTACTGAAGAAGCTCTGAGTAAAATAAACTTTGAAAGAATTGAGGACAGGCGCAGTGGCTCACATCTGTAACCCCAGTGCTTTGGGAGGCCAAGGTGGGCAGCTTGTTTGAGCTCAGAAGTTTGAGACTAGCCTGGCCAACGTGGTGAAACCCCATCTCTCCTAAAAAAAAAAAAAATCACAAAAGTTCTCTTGTAGCTGGGATTACACACACATACCAGGTGTGGTAGTGTGCGTGTGTAATCCCAGCTACAAGGGAGGATGAGGTGGGAGAATCGCTGGAACCCGGGCAGCAGAGGCTGCAGTGAGCCAGAATCACGCAGTGAGCCAAGATCACACCACTGCACTCCAGCCTATGTGACAGAGCCAGACCCTGAAAAAAAAAAAAAAAGGAAAGAAAGAAAAAGAAGGAAGGAAGGAAGGAAGGAAAGAGAGAGAGAGAGAGAGAAGAAAGAGAAGAAGAGAAAGAGGAAAGAGAAAGAAAAAGAAAGAAAGAGGAGAAAGAAAAAGACAGAACTAATGAACAAATGAAAGAAAGAAACAGAAAAGAAAATAAAAAAGAATGAAAGACTACAGAAGAAGCAGGATTGAAAAATAATAATAAAAAGAAAGAAGGAAAGACAGTATCATCCCAAATAAAGAAAAATCTTATTTTGAGGATGGATGCACAAAATTCTTTAAATTATAAAACTATATGTACATGTTTATTTAAATGTTTTCCATATTTTATTTTTACTTTTCATCAGGTGACTAAAGACTTTCTTTTTAAACTCGTATCTTCCTTCTTTTCTTCTGCTTATTTCTCCTACCCTTCATTTTGTGTTTCCCCAAATATCTGTCCCCAATATCATGCAAGACACAGAATAAGTTCTCTTTTTCAGTCTTCTTACTATTTCAAAAAGTGGTTTTTCTTCCCTCTCTCTCCCTCATGCTCACTTTCCTTCTAAGTCCAATCCTATAGACTTATTGTTCTTTTAAAAATGTATTATTTGATATACATCAAAAATGTTATATAACATAGCTTGATTAAAAGCAAAAAAAAAAAAAAAAAAAAACCCATAAGAAATGCCAATGAACCGACTACTTAATCCAACAATTAAAATAGAACAGAATACCGCTTCACACCTACGAGGAGGGCTGTAATTAAAAAGACAGACTATAACAGTGCTGGTGACACTGTGGAGTGAATGGAACCTGAGTACACTGCTGGGGCCATGAACAACGGTGCAGCCACTTTGGAAAACAGCCCAGCACTTCCTCAAACTTTAGAGTTAACATATGGCTTAACAATTCCTCTTCTAGGGATATATCCAAGTGAAATGAACAAATGTCCAAACAAAAATGTGTACACAAACATTCATAGCAGTGTAATTCATAAAAACCAAAAGTGGAAACAATGACCATCAACTGATGGATAAATAAAATGTAGTATTAATATATCCATACAATAGAATATTATTCAGCCAGAAAAAGAAAGAAGTTATTTTGTTTATTTATTTATTTTTTAGACAGAGTCTCGCTCTGTCACCCAAGCTGGAGTTCAGTGGTGCGATCTTGGCTCACTGCAACCTCCACCTCCCAAGTTCAATCAATTTTCCTGCCTCAGCCTCCCAAGTAGTTGGCACTACAGGCATGCACCACCATGCCCGGCTAATTTTTTTGTATTTTTAGTAGAGACGGGGTTTCACCATGTTGGCCAGGCTGGTCTCGAACTCCTGACCTCAAGTGATCCTCCCACCTCGGCCTCCCAAAGTGCTGGGATTATAGGTGTGAGCTACCATGCTTGGCC
>NW_022164110.1:0-2337 GCF_008728515.1 Papio anubis
GCTGCCGTGGACGAGGCCTGGATGTGTCATCTGCTGGTGAGATCCACTGGTGAAGGGGCTCAGCAAACCCTGGGGGGTGGGGGGGCGGTGTGTGAAGTTACATCTTTTCTGTCATCCCAAGTAAATACATTCTGTAAAACTTGTGAATTTGACCCTGACCCTAACCCTGAGTGTTGAAGTCTGGTGCAGTGTCTTGAGCCCTCTTCTACATTGAGGGTGAGTGACTGTAAATGACCGATTCCTCAGTGGTGAAAGTTCAAATTTAGCTTCCCTGAGGAAGCCAGACTTCAGTCACCCGTGTCTCCATTGTAAACACTGCGGCCTCTACACGGGTGGCTGCAAGTTTCCAGGTCCTCCTCGGAGAAGCAGCCATGTGGTGCTTGGTGATTTGATAACATCAGCCACCTTCTGTCTTCTGTCTAATCACGATACTAAATGATTCTCCTACAAGGAAACGGATCTGGTTTCTTCTCCGATCGTTGGAAGAAGCAGCCCGCCTAGGGACTGCACCGTCCTCTGCACTTTCACAGCGAAGCTTGTGTCTGTCTCCGAGGAGTGTCATGTGTGTCGTGGGAATCGCGGGAATTGCCTCCTCAATTCTTCCTGCTTTTGAGGGCTCGGGCAGCTCTGCCTGTTTCACCTGGGATGAGCAGCGGGTGGTCTCTGGCTGCTGTGGGACTAGGGCTTGGGGTGCGTCATCACATCTGGTGGCCTGTCCAGGTGGGCATCATTGTCTTTTGCCTGCTGGCTGAGGCAGCTGTGATGCCATGGGGTTCATGCTTGTGTCAGGGCCAACCCAGTTCTTCCCATGCACACCTCTGCTGCTGGAGTGCCTGTCCTTATGATGACGTGTTGAATTAGCGTGGAGAATGCAGAGAGGCTCTGGGCCTCTCCTTCCCATTCTTACTCCCTGGAGCTGTGATGCCCGACAAGGGAGCCCATAGCCTGAGACTCCTTTAATTAGAATAAAGATTTGATTACATAGCTAAACACACTGGAAAGAACTTCACAGGTTAAATTCCAGATTCAGCCCTTCAGGTCTAATGGCCACGTTTCGGGGCTCAGCAGCTGTAGGTGGCTGTTGCCTTTGAGTTGGCTGAGCAGATTAGGACGTTTCTAGCTCAGCAGGCAGTTCTCTTGCATGGCTCTGCCTGTGGTGAGGGCATCTCGGCTGGAGAGCTTTGTGGGGATCCCTTAGACCTCTAGCTGCAGCCAGGCTGCACGGTTCCTGTGCCTCGGGTCCTCTGCAGGCCCAGATGGATCCCACCACAGAGCCAGCACTGCTAGACTTGTGGTACTGTGTGCAGAGAGCAGACGGGCAGGTCCGGGCCTTGCAGGGGCTGGGGTGACTGGCCTCCTTGGCCAGGCTCCCATCTCCGAGTCTTCTAGGGGAAATGCATCCACCATCCACACCGTGCACCGGAGGAAAACTGCAGGCTTCTCTGTGGATGGTGAAGTGAGATCATACAGAGTGACTAGGCTTGGGCTCCTGACCAGCGTGGAACCTGATGATACCTTTAGGTGGAACCTGACATGCCTCCATGTGTACATGGTGAAGAGAATGCAGCATTGTCAGCTTGAATCCAGACGTGCTCCCGTTTTGAGGTGGAAGGTTCTGGGAGTATTGGCCATTGGTGATTGTCCTGCCGTGGAGGACTTTGAATGCAGGCACTGGTTTAGGATAACCCTGGTTTCCTGGTCCTGTATGTGGGCATCCCTGAATATCACCGGCTGGAGGAAGGTAGGGCAGATGGGAGGGTGACAAGCGGTCAGGTGTTTCCAGCTGTGGGGAGTGATGCCATCAGATGGCCGAGATCAGGAGGGTGGTGGCCAGGGACCAAAGCAGGGGTGCGTGGAAATACCATGTTTCCCTGGGTGTGGGGAGGACCTGTTGAACTCTATTCCTGGGCAACAGTTCTTCCGTTCTCGGGTATCTCTGCCATTGCGAATGAGTAGCAAATTCTATAATTGCTCTAATTACTTAGTGTTAAGTCCCTGTCCCAATTACCATGAATTAACAACAGTGATAACAGTTTGCCTGGTCAAGCCTTGCCAAGAAAAACCAGTGGAACTAGTTTTAGTTGCCTTGAGTTCCCTCCAAATTGGATTCCTTAGCGGCTTGTGTCCCCACAGCTGCTGCAGTTCCTCCTGGGCCTGGCAGGCACATTCCAGACATTCACATATCAGTTCAGATGCAGGCATGCACGTTATTTATAGAAAATCGCACTGCGCTGTGATTGGCTTGAGCTGACGTTTTCTAGGTGGGAGGCGGAGGCCGACGACCTGTGAGGGACTGTCCGAGTGTCCTCTCATTGACTTGGAGCAGGTGCACATCTG